>NW_027224269.1:3272858-3572858 GCF_023699985.2 Odocoileus virginianus
AGGCTTACCTTTTATTCAGCTCTAAGATTCTTGCTTTTTTTAACCTCTTTCCCTTCCTGTTTATTTTGTCTAGTCTGTTTCTAACAGGAGCTTTTCCTCTACTAGTTGGATGCTAGACCTGCTGATTTGAGACTCTGAGTTTTGCATTTCTTTCACAATTTGTCTTTTTAAATTTTTCTCTTTGTCTAATCCTTCTACTACATTTTGCATATGGTAATCAGGCTTTCATTTCCAAAGGCTATCTTGTTCCCAGAGAAGGAGGCTGACTCCAAGGGAGAGGATTAAGGCCATGGGTGGAGCTCTGGGTTGCTGACTCTTTGTGACCCCATGGACTGTAGCATGTTAGGCTTCCTGTCCATGAGATTCTCCAGGCAAGAATATTGGAGTGGGTTGCCATTCCTTCTCCAGGGGATCTTCCCTGACCCAGGATCAAACCTGTCATCTGCCTGCATCTCCTGCATTGCAGGCAGATTCTTTACCTGCTGAACCATCAGGGAAGCCTGATGAATGTCAAAAACTCTGTGAACAATATGTGAAAACTCCACATTGTCTAGGATGCTAATTTGTTTGTTTCTAATAGCTGTTTTGTGGTCTCTGAATTACTGTTTTCTTCCTGAGTCAGTTCTGCTTTCTCATCTTGCTCTCTCTTGGTCATGCAGCAGGCTTTTTTCAAATATCTAGAAGATGTTAGTTGTTCATTTCTGTGATGTATAATCAGAGAATGTGAAAGTTGACCAGGCTTGTGTGTGGAAGGGTTTGGGATTGGCAGTGTAAGGTTGCTACTCAGAGAACTGGGTAGTCCATAATTCCAAAATGAAAGGGTCTTTACACTGAGACATACTCCCTGCACTGCTGCCTTAGCTCTTCATATACCAATAGTTCAAATGCCTTAGGGAAGTCTCTGTTCAAATTTGGCTTGGAAGTAAATGCCTGGCCACAAACCATGTAAAAAGGAAAGGGGCATGGTGATATTGACTCATCTAAGCACAGAGTTTTAATTACACCTAGTCTTTTTCAGTCCCTATAAGGCACTCACATTTTCTAGCTCTGGCCTTATAAAGACGACAGTGTAAGGATTTGGCAAGGAGCCCATTTCCCAGGAGGAAGACTGTTTTTGGAGCCATATAATCACTAAAATAAGAGGCCATAATTTATTGTTAATTTCGTCTGTAATCTTCCCCAAGAATTTCCCTACATTGTCTCAATTATAAAATTAGAGATATGGACTAGATGAACCTGACATCTTCTTATAATAATGTTAGTCCCAATTCAGTTAAGATTTGAAACTTTTCTTGCAACTATGTTCCATATATCTGAAACAGAAAAAATTCTAGTACATGGTAAAAAAATAAATAAAATGAACTCAACTGAGATATATAAGAAAGTTAGGAACAAGTTTCCCAAAATAGCTAGTTCAGTATTTTTTTTTTTCAAGATAACAAATACATGTTACAAAAAAAACCCTTCCTTTACTTTTTTTTGGAAGAACTCAGTGTGATGAACACTGAAAAAATTGAAGACTGTTTTCCTTTAAATGGAGCACAATGTTTTAGAGCATTGCAGTCATTTAGAAGGAAAATAGGGAAGCTGAGAAAGAACAGCATTTTCTTTTGATGGTATAGCTTGGACTTCTGGGCTTCACAGGATTCTGGGAGAAGTAGTTCTGAGTATCCTACATTGGTGATATTAAAACCCACTATTTCTGGAATGTATTGAGACACAACTCCGGGGGTTTTTTTGTTTTGTTTTGCCATGCGGCATGTGGGATCCTATTTCCCCCAGCCAGGGATGGAACCTATAACCCCTCCCATTGGAAGCTCGAGTCTTAACTGGACCCTCAGGGAAGCTCCTGAGTGTGCGTAGCTTGGATATTCTCCTATTGCCTACTCCAATTGACTTTCTATTTTTAAAAGTAAAATTTATGAAGTTATAATTTAAGTTGTCCTCTAAATTATGTATAATTAGAAATCATCTAAATATTTTTTTTCATTTTTTTTTTTTAAATCATCCCTTCCCCCCCTTTTAATTTTTTTTTAAAAATAAATATCACTATGATAAATTTTGGGTTTGGATAAAATTTTAGCATGCCACTTTTTTGAAATAAATAGAGAAAAGGATTTGAAGTCAAGGGAGAATTCTGAAAAATTTCACGGGGACATATTTCTAGTTCGGGAAAAAATAAACCATTGAAAAAAAGAGAATCTCAAAAACCTATTTCATTGACCCCAAATGAAATTCAAGAGTCGGGGAAAAGCACTACTGTTTATGGATAAAGTTTTATCAGATTAGGGTATATTGTACTAAAATTCTGGCAAAGAACCTCTTTAAGGATTTTTCCCACGTAAAAAATTTCAGGCCAAAACCAGGACTAAATTAAGGGAAAAAACCTCGTGGTTTTCCCCACCAGAAAATCTCTCAGCGATCTCAGATTTAAAAAGGGGCCTTTGGGAAAACCCAAGGGTTCTATTATTTTTAATCAAAAAATTTGAATTTCTTTTCTTCAATTTCATGGCTTTAGTAAAATCCATAAATTTTAAAAATCCCATTATTTTCTTTTTTTTTTTTTTTTAAATTTTTAAAAATTAATTTTTTTACTTTTGGATAGGTTGGGACTAGTACATGAAAATTGAGGTTTTTACACTATTATATAAAATGTTTTTTTTTTTATTTTTTATTAGTTGGGGCTAATTACTTTTTTTTAATTAAACAGTGGGTTTGTTGTTTTTACATTGATATGAATTAGCCCTGGATTTACAGGGATTCCCCCTTTCCCAGGGCCCCCCCCCCACCTCCTTAAACCCGGGATCCCTTTTGGGTTTTAATTTCCCCATTCCCCCGGGGGGGGGGGGCCCGGCATTTGGGTCTCAGTACCCAACCCTGAGCGGGTTTAAATCCGTTTCGCCCTTAGAAAATTTTAAGGGTTTAAAGGGGCTTGTTCCTGAAAATTTCCCACCCTCCCCTTTCTCCCAAAAGTCCAAAAAGAGGGTTCCTCCCTTCGGGGGCAAATTTTTCTTTTTGCTTTTTAGGGTTACGTTCCCCATCTTTTAAAAGTCCAATTTTTGTTTTTTGTTTTCTGTAATGGTCTTTATTTTTCTGGCTTCCCTTCGCTTGTAAAATTGGGTCCGGTTTTTCATCCATTCTTTAAAAATGTTTTTCAAATAAATTTTTTTTTTAAGGGTGAGTATTTATTCCATGGTGTATATGTACCACAGTTTCCCTCATCCATTCGTTTGCTAAAGGGTCATTGGGTTGCTTCCATTTTCCTGGCTTTTTTAAAAACAGTGCTGCGATAAAACATTGGGTGCAGTGTTTTCTTTCAGATCGGGTTTCCCTTGGTGTTTTATGCCAGAAGTGGGATTGCGGGGTTCATATGGCATTTCCCTTTTTCCCAGCTTTTTTAAGAAATTTCCACACTTTTTTCCTTTGGGGCTTGAAACAAATTTGCATTCCCACCCAACAGGGTAAGGGGGGTTTCCCTTTTCTCCACCCTCTCCAGCATTTTTTGCTTGTAAAATTTTTGGGGTTTGCACCCATCCTGTTGGATGTAATGGACCTCATTGGGGTTTTTGGGGTTTTGCATTTCTCTATAATGGTGATGTTGAGCATCTTTTCATGTGTTTGTTGGGCCATTTGTATGTTTTCCCTTGGGGAAATGTCTGTTTAGTTTTTTGGGCCCCTTTTTTTGATTGGGTCATTTTTTTTTTGGGGAGTTGAGCTGGAGGAGTTGTTTGTTATTTTTGGTTTAATCCTTTGTCTGTTGTTCTTTTTGTATTATTTTCTCCCAATCTGGGGGGCTGTCTTTCACCTTGCTTATATTTTCCCTTTGTTGGGGGGGGAAAAAGTTTTTAAAAATTTGATTAGGTCCCATTTGTTTTTTTTTGCTTTTTTTTTCTAAAATTTCGGGGATTGGGTCATAGGGACCCTGCTGTGTTTTTATGTCGGAGAGTGTTTTGCCTATTTTTCTCCATAGGGGGTCTTATATTTTGGTCTTACATTTAAAAGCTTTAATCCTTTTTGGAGTTTTTTTTTGGTATGGTTTTTAAAAGTGTTTGGGTTTCATTTTTTTTACAAGGGGGGTTGACCATTTTTCCCCAGCCCCACTTTTTAAAAGGGGTTATCTTTTTTCCATTGTATACCCTTGCCTCCTTTGTGAAGTAAGGGGGGACCATGGTTTTTTTTTTTTTTTTTGGAAAATTATCTTGGGCTTTCTGTTCTGTTCCATTGATCTTTTTTCTGTCTTTGTGCCAGTACCATACTGTTTGTTTGATGTGGCTTTGTGTAGAGTCTGAAGTCAGGCGAGGGGTTTCCCTCAGTTTCCTTTTCTTCTTTCCAGGTTTAAACTTTGGCTTTTCCCGAGGTTTTTTGTATTTCCATACAAATTGTGAAATTTTTTTATCTAGTTCTGGGGAAAAATATTTTGGGGAGTTTTATAGGGATTGCATTGAATCTATAGATTACTTTGGGTAGTATAGCCATTTTGAAATATTGTTTTTCCCAACCCAATTCGTTGATTAGCTCTAGTAATTTTCTGGTAGAGTCTTTAGGGTTTTCTATGTAGAGGATCATGTCATCTGCAAACAGCGAGAGTTTCACTTCTTCTTTTCCTATCTGGATTCCTTTTACTTTTTTTTCTGCCCTGATTGCTGTGGCCAACACTTCCAAAACTATGTTTGAATAGTTGTGGTGAGAGTGGGCCCCCTTGTCTTTTTTTCCTGTTTTCAGGGGAAATGCTTTCTTTTTTTTCACCATGAGGGTGATGCTTGCTGGGGGTTTTGTCATATAAAAGGCTTTTTATTATGTTGAGGTATTTTTCCTTCTATTCCTGCTTTCTGGAGATTTTTAATCAAAAATTTGGATGTTGAATTTTGTCAAAGGCTTTTTTTGCTTCTATTGGGGATAATATAGGGTTTTTTATCTTTCTAATTTTGGGTTAATGTGGTGTATTAAATTGATTGTTTTGGGGATATTAAGAATTTTGCATTCCGGGGTTTAAACCCCTATTGGTCATGAGGGTTTGGGGTTTTTTTTTAATATTTTGGGTTGGTTTTTGTTTGCTAGAATTTTTTTAAGGATTTTTTGCATCTTTTGTTAAATCAGTGTTTTGGGCCCTGTAGTTTTCTTTTTTTGTGGAAATTTTTGGTTGGGTTTTTGGGAAAAAAAATTAGGGTGATGGTCGGCTCCTTTAGAATGAGTTTGGAAGTTTTTTTTCCCCTTTTTTTTTCTGCAATTTTCGGAAAGAGTTTAAAGAAAGATAGCATTTTTGTTAATTTTTTCAAAAAACCAGCTTTTAGCTTTGTTAATTTTTGCTATGGTCTCTTTAGTTTCTTTTGCATTTATTTCTGCCCTAATTTTTAAGATTTCTTTCCTTCTACTAACCCTGGGGTTCTTACATTTCTTCTTCCTCTAGTTGCTTTAGGTGTAGAGTTAGGTTATTTATTTGACTTTTTTCTTGTTTCTTGAGGTAGGCCTGTAATGCTATGAATCTTCCCCTTAGCACTGCTTTTACAGTGTCCCATAGGTTTTGGGTTGTTGTGTTATCATTTTCATTCATTTCTATGCATATTTTGATTTCTTTTTTGATTTCTTCTACGATTTGTTGGTTATTCAGAAGCGTGTTGTTTAGCCTCCATATGTTTGAATTTTTAATAATTTTTTTCCTGTAATTGAGATCTAATCTTACTGCACTGTGGTCAGAAAAGATGACTGGAATGATTTCGATCTTTTTGAATTTACCAAGACTAGATTTATGGCCCAGGATGTGATCTATTCTGGAGAAGGTTCCGTGTGCACTTGAGAAAAAGGTGAAGTTGATTGTTTTGGGGTGAAACGTCCTATAGATGTTAATTAGGTCTAGCTGGTCCATTGTGTCCGTTAAAGTTTGTGTTTCCTTGTTCATTTTCTGCTTAGTTGATCTATCCATAGTTGTGAGTGGGGTATTAAAGTCTCCTACTATTATTGTGTTACTATTAATTTCCTCTTTCATACTCGTTAGCGTTTGCCTTACATATTGCGGTGCTCCTATGTTGGGTGCATATATATTTGTAATTGTTATATCTTCTTCTTGGATTGATCCTTTGATCATTATGTAGTGTCCATCTTTGTCTCTTTTCACAGACTTAATTTGAAAGTCTATTTTATCTGATATGAGTATTGCGACTCCTGCTTTCTTTTGGTCTCCGTTTGCGTGGAATATTTTTTTCCAGCCCTTCACTTTTAGTCTGTATGTGTCCCTTGCTTTGAGGTGGGTCTCTTGTAGACAGCATATATAGGGGTCTTGCTTTTGTATCCATTCAGCCAGCCTTTGTCTTTTGGTTGGGGCATTCAACCCATTTACATTTAAGGTAATTATTGATAGGTATTGTCCCGTTGCCATTTATTTTGTTGTTTGGGGTTCACTTTTATACCACCTTTCTGCGTTTCCTGTCTAGAGAAGATCCTTTAGTATTTGTTGAAGAGCTGGTTTGGTGGTGGTGAATTCTCTCAGCTTTTGCTTGTCTGTAAAGCTTTTGAGTTCTCCTTCATATCTGAATGAGATCCTTGCTGGGTAGAGTAATCTAGGTTGTAGGTTATTCTCTTTCATTACTTTAAGTATGTCCTGCCATTCCCTTCTGGCCTGAAGGGTTTCTATTGATAGATCAGCTGTTATCCTTATGGGAATCCCTTTGTGTGTTATTTGTTGTTTCTCCCTTGCTGCTTTTAATATTTGTTCTTTGTGTTTGATCTTTGTTAATTTGATTAATATGTGTCTTGGGGTGTTTCGCCTTGGGTTTATCCTGTTTGGGACTCTCTGGGTTTCTTGAACTTGGTTGGCTATTTCCTTCCCCATTTTAGGGAAGTTTTCAGCAATTATCTCCTCGAGTATCTTCTCATGGCCTTTCTTTTTGTCTTCTTCTTCTGGGACTCCTATGATTCGAATGTTGGGGCGTTTCACATAGTCCCAGAGGTCCCTGAGGTTGTCCTCATTTTTTTTTATTCTTTTTTCTTTTTTCCTCTCTGCTTCATTTATTTCCACCATTTTATCTTCTAAGTCACTTATCCTATCTTCTGTCTCTGTTATTCTACTCATGGTTCCCTCCAGAGTGTTTTTGATCTCATTTATTTCATTATTCATTTTTAATTGATTCTTTTTTATTTCTTCTAGGTCTTTATTAAACATTTCTTGCATCTTCGCAATCTTTGTCTCCAGGCTATTTATTTGTAACTCCATTTTGTTTTCAAGATTTTGGATCATTTTTATTATCATTATTCTAAATTCTTTTTCAGGTAGATTCCCTATTTCCTCCTCTTTTGTTTGACTTGGTGGGCTTTTTTCATGTTCCTTTAGCTGTTGGGTATTTCTCTGCCTTTTCATCATGTTTAGATTGCTGTGTCTGGAGTGGGCTTTCTGTATTCTTGTGGTTTGAGGTTCCTTTTTATTGTGGAGGTTCCACCCAGTGGGTGGGGTTGGACGATTGGTTTGTCAAGGTTTCCTGGTTAGGGAAGCTTGTGTCAGCGTTCTGGTGCGTGGAATTGGATTTCTTCTCTCTGGAGTGCAATGGAGTGTCCAGTAATGAGCTTTGCGATGGGTCTCTGTGTTAGGTGTGACTTTGGAGAGCCTGTATGTTGACACTCAGGTCTATGTTCCTGCGTTGCTAAAGAATTTGTGTGGTATGTCTTGTACTGGAGCTTATTGGCTCTTGGGTGGTGGTTGGTTTTGGTGTAGGTATGGAAGCTTTTGGATGGTCTCTTATTCCTTAATGTTCCGTGTGGTCAGGAGTTTTCTGGTTTTCTCAGGATTTGGGCTCAATTCTCCTGCCTCTGGATTTCAGTTTTATTCTTCTAATAGTCTCAAGGCTTCTCCAACTATACAGTACTGATAATAAAACTTCTAGGTTAATGGTGAAAAGATTCTCCACCGTGAGAGACAACCAGAGAGGTTCACAGAGTTACATGAAGAATAGGAGAGGGAGGAAGGAGATAGAGGTGAGCAGGAGGAGAAAAAGGGGACTCAAGAGGAGAGAGACAGATCTACGCAGTTATCTGTTCCCAAAGTGTTCTCTGTGGCCCAGACACCCACAAAGATTCACAGAGTTGGATTGGGAAGAGAAGGGGAATGGAGGAAGTAGAGGTGTTCTGAGGGAGAATAACAAAGATTGAAAATCTAGTGTAGAGGTTAGACTCTTTGAAATACAATATTTAAAAACAAAAACACAAAAAAATTTAGAACTGTATATGAAGTTCAGTTTAAAAATAGGGTTTCTCTCTCTTTTTTTTTTTTTTGTGGCTATAGTGAAATGAAAATGAAAGTTAAGGAATAATAGAGGAGTATTAGAGGACTCTAAAAGGAAATAGGAGAGAAAAACAAGAAAAAGAAAAAAAAAAAGAAAAGAAAAAAAATTTTTTTTTTTTCCCCCCAAATAAAAAAATCGTAAAAATATATGAAAATGAAAGTTGAGGAGTAATGGGGGAGTAATAGGGAATTATAAAAGAAAATGAAAGAGAAAAAATAAAAAATTTAAAAAAAAAAAAAAAAAGGGAAAGAAAAAAAAATTTTTTTTTTTAATTAAAAAAAAAATGTACATATATATCTAGGAATTTCTCTGAGGTTGTTGCGGTCAGCGTAGGTTCAGTTCAATTTCAGATAGCTCCTCTTTCCAGCTTACACTTCTCGATATCTGTAGGCCCCTTCCCGTGTAGCCGGTGTTACCTTCAGGGATTTTAATCTGTTGCACCGGTCCTTTCTGAAGCGGTTCCCTTTGTTTATTTGGCTTCTGTTTGCTGTCTCTTTGGTGTCTAATTTCCGCCCTGACACAGGCGGGCGGAGGTGATCTCTTATTTAGGTTCTCTAGTTCAGTTCAGTCCTGCTACAGGGAGGGCGGGGCGCTGCAGACAGATACCGCTCTGTGTGGATAGCGCTCACCGTGTTCCGGCCACACTGGGTTTGCCCTGCTCACGGGTGTCTGTGCTTTTGCCCTCTACCACTGCTCAGGCTCCCGGCTGCTCTATATGGAGCGGGCCCTGCGTTGAGTGCGGTTCCAGTTTTCGGGTACTCCACAAAAGCGCAGATTCGGTTGCTCCTGCGTTTTGTGCCTTCCCCGGCCTGAGCGGTTCAGGCAGCCAGAGGCTTGGGCGCACTCTCCCGGGTGCAGTACGCCTTATCCCTCCGCGGCGAGCGGCCCAGGCAGCCAGAGGCTTGGGCGCACTCTCCCGGGTGCGGCGCGCCTTTTCCCTCCGCGGCGAGCGGCCCAGGCAGCCAGAGGCTTGGGCGTATTCTCCCTAGGTGCAGCGCGCCTTTTCCCTCCGCGGCGAGCGGCCCAGGCAGCCAGAGGTTTGGGCGCCCTCTCTCCCCGGGTACGGCGCGCTTTTTCCCTCCGCGGCCCCAGCGCGCGCCGCCAGTCGGGTCTCAGGAAGTCTTTAGCTAGAACCCGGAGGCCTGTTTGCAGTGTGGGAGGGGGTGGCTTCTCAGGGGCTGCGTTTGCCCTTTTCCCCTCCCCCCTGCCTCCTACCTCCAGCGGGGATGGGCCGGCTCTTCTCTGGAGATTCTCAGTCCCTTTGTTTTGCGAACCGCCGGCAGTGTGTTCGGGCCGGTTAACCCTGTCCCTTGCTATCCCACAGTTTAAAAAAAGCTCCCTCCGATTGCTCTCAGGGTCTTCGGGCCGGACCTCACCCCAAGCAATGCCGCCCGCTCCTCTCCGTTCCACCCCGCTTGTTGCTGGCGGGTACGGGCGTCTGGGGTACTTTTCTGCTGGGAGTTGCTTTTAGGCACGTAATCTGTGGGCCTTGTTTAATTTTTCCTCCCAGTTACAGTGCCGAAAACTTCCCCCAGTCCCGCCAGTGAGAGGGTTTCCTGGTGATTGGAAACTTCCTCTATTAAGACTCCCTTCCCGGGACGGGTCTCCGTCCGTAGCTCTTTCGACTCCCTTATTGTCGTTTATATTTTGTCCTACCTCCCTTCGAAGACAATGGGCTGCTTTTCTGGGCGCCTGATGTCCTCTGCTAGCGATCAGAAGTTCTTTTGTGAAATTTGCTCAGCATTCAAATGTTCTTTGATGAATTTGTAGGAGAGAAAGTGGTCTCTCCGTCCTATTCCTCCGCCATCTTGGCTCCTCCCATCCCATTACTTCTTAAGGCAGATGTTTTTGAACTTCCATTAGCTGTTGGCAGATTATCACTTTTATCCAGATGAAACTTGCTCCCTTCTGACTTCCACTCATTGGTTCTCATTTTGTCTTTCATAGATGTATTATTAATCTAACCCTTCTCCTATGTAACAACTCTGAAAGCAACTACCATATTCCCTTCGAATTTTTTTCTTTTCCTGATTAAATATCTGCCATTTATGCAACTGCTCTTTCAAATCTCCTTTGCCATCATGATCACCCTCCTCTAACTGTGGTGAACAACATCGAGTATATTGGAGCTTTAGGAGTCAGTTATGAATTCTGGCAACAATATTGGGCTGGCCAAAATGTTCCTTTGGGCTTTTCATAAGCTGTTATAGAGGCTGTATTGATCTATTTATCCTTCTTTCCCTCCTTCCCTCCTAAAACATTGTAACGAGGACCTATCATGTGATATGAGGAAATAAAGGTTAAAAAATTAGTTATCATAGCTGAAATCTTATAATGTTATCTTTTTGATGTACTAAATAACACAATAGAAGACCCCAGAGGAAACACAATAGATTAGCAAATGGAAGAAGCCCAGAAACCCTCAAGCTATCTCTACATTTTCTTTTTTTATTTTTTTAATTTCAGTAATTTAGTATAGGCAGAATGTTGGAAATATTATTATTTTTTTGAGTGTGGCATAGAGATTCAGGTGTTAGAAGCCCAGCAAGTGGTATGACAGAAAGAACTTTTAACTGGTAGTCAAGCAATCTGGGTTTAGGTCCTGGTGCTGCCTGTGCAGTCTTAGATATGTTACTTTACCTGTATGAGCATCAGCTTCTCCATCTATAAATGTTCAAAATAAGTAAAGTTCACTACTTGTATGAAGATAAGGACTCAGACCACATGAACTTTGGAAATCAAGTCCAAACTTAAGATGGAAGTTTCTTCTCTGCCAATGCAGGGGGCCTAGTCGGCCCCATTGTTCAGAAGGCACCTTCCCTAGGGAATGTCCTCTCTCCCTCACCTAAAGCTCTTCTGGGAGGGCCCCTTGTCGCTTTCAAGGACTCACAGGAGAGGTGGTAAAAGAAAAGTAAGAGGCCTCAGCAAGATGGAGAGGAAGAAAGTAGGTTGCTGACTCTTGTAAGCAAGCTGCAGGCTGAGACTCATAAAAGAGAAGGAAAGGGGATTTCAAGTCTCCTTTCCAGGGCAGCCAGACTGCCACATGAGAAAAATAAAGAGAGCAAACATGTAAGCCTTATACTGGGAGGTTGAGGTGAGGGAAAGCTTCAGGGCAAAGCAGACTGGATTAGCTGAAATCCCAGTGGCAAATATCACACCAAAGTGTGGAAAGAGAAAACTTCAACAAAACAAACATAAAGCCATACAATAGTTCCCGTCCCCCCACAGCCCCAGCCACACACGCACATCAGGAATTCCTGGGAAGTATATCCTTCTCTACATAACTGGTGAGCTCCCACGTGTCCAGCTTAAATTCAACTTCCCGTTCTGTGGTTTTTCCCTGGCCGTCCCACACAGAGTTAATCACCTTCCCTCTGTGTCACACAAGTATTTGTGCAGACCTCCATGACAGCCCTGGACACATTACGCTATCATCATTTGCACCTATGTCTGTCTTTCCCACTGGGTTGTGATTTTCTAAGGAAATGGTTCATCTTAGAATCTTTCGGATCCTGCACTGTGCAAGGCCTAAAGTAGGTTCTCAGTAAATGATTTTGAATTTGACCTTGGGCAAGGGCCAACTCCCAGTTCTAACAATTTCTAAGACCTTTCCTTTAAAGGAAATTTGGATATAACCAGAGAATGAAGGGTATTTGGTTAACTGTAGCTGGTTGGAATTAATGAAAAAACCAGGAAGTTTGTGTGCCCAGCAAGCACTTTGCTCAGAAGCTTCAACTTAGTACAGGGAGGTCTCTGCCTTTACCATGGGATTGCCTACTTGCTTCCTCCCTTGTCTAAGCAAATCAGGAAACTTTTAAAGTATAGCAAAAAAAGTTTAAGTATGAATAACCCGTGAGTTAGGAGGCAAGGAAAGCTCATGCAGATACAGGATACTTGCTGTCTGACTGCAAAATGCTCATTGTCTCCACTTTCCTACACACCTCTTGCCTCTCCACAACCATGCAAACACACACCTACATCTCTGTAACAACAGAGTGTTCTGATTGTTTCATGAGGCCATGTGGAAACAGGGTAGGAGCTCTTTGCTAACACTCTTCTGGCATCTCCACAATGCCCATAGAACCCTCCAGAGGCAATCTAGTTCATTCATTTGTGGTGGGGTCTCACATATAGCCATACCAAATTCAGATATGCCAGGAAACATAGCTTTGTTATTTCCCTAAAACTGTTCTGATCTCCTCATCCATATCCCTTCCACAATCTGATGAGGTCAAAGGGGAGGAGGAAATTAAGAGATTAGATTGAATCCAAGCCAATAAACTCATACCCATTCATAATTTGAATGGTCTCTTTAGGTGATTTTGGTCTCTCCCTGGTTGGCTCAGGTTAATGGCCAGTCTTTCAGAGTTCAGTCTCTTTTCAAAGATGGCCTTCAGATGTTATAAAGAGGGTTCCTACTAGAGAGTGACAGCATCTTTCTTCCAGGATGCTTAGGATAAGCATGCCACCAGGCTTTAAGCTCCCTCAACATCATATCCTCTTTTGAATCTACAGTAACAGCCTTCATCGATAAAAACTCTTTGGTCTGGGTCTTTGTCTTGCTGGATGTCTGTCTATCTCCCTGGTCAAATCTTGGCTTAAAATTCCCTTGTCTTGCTGAGGACTCAACCCAAAATGAAATTTCAAGTGAGCAACAACTTCTTAGTTCCAGCAGCTATTAGCCATGTCCTGAAAGTCTAGCAACAGTAAGGCAATGAAATCAAAAGACAGACCTCTTTCAAAATATTTCCAAAAAAATAAATTGTCTGTGATATAGTTTTGGGGCTTCCCGGGTGGCTCACATAGTAAAGAATCTGCCTGCAAGGCAGGAGACCTGGGTTTGATCCCTGGGTCAGAAAGATCCCCTGGAGAAGGGAATGGCTACTTGCTCCAGTATTCTTGCCTGGAGAACTCCATGGACAGAGGAGCCTGGAAGGCTATAGTCCATAGGGTTGTAAAGAGTTGGAGTGACTAACACTTTCACTCATTCACATGTATGGAGCCCCTACTGTATGGCTTACCATGTCCTAGATGCAGACAATATATAAATATACAAGGTAGACAAGGTCCCTACTCTGAAAAGTGCATAGACAGCAAGGGAGAGAGAGACACAAGCAAACAGAAAAATTCAACACAGTGCAGGCAGCCCCAGACAGGCATTGGCTCCAAGGATTTAATGCTCAGAGAAAGCTTGTAATAGAGGTATAGTATGTTTGATCTGGAAATGCTCTTATAGGGCCCATGGTAGTTCTCAGTACTAGCACCATATGAGAATCACTCAAGGACTTGCCTAGTGGTCCAGTGGCTAAGGCTATGCATTCCCAACGCAGGGGGCCAGGTTCAATCCCCGGTCAGAGAATTAGATTTCACATGCCACAATTAAGAGTTTGCATGCCACAACTAAAAGATCTCGCATGCCACAACTAAGGTGCAGACAAATAAATAAAGACTAAAACAAAGGAATCACTCCTCACTCAGGAATTGTAAAGTCAGACACAGTCCCTAGACTCCAGCCCAGACACTGAATCAGAATATCTGAGAACTAAACCCATGAGTTCATATTTTACAAAATTTCTCAGATGATCATGAAGCCAGTTTACAAGCCTTTGGGAATCACTGATATATTCTAGAGGTTTTCAAATCTTTTTCTTAAATCCAGAAACTATTCAATAATGAAAAAAATAAAACAAACTTTTCTATCACTCCTGGATACTCAAAAGTCATGAGTTCATATGTGGACCAAAATACATATAAGAATGTTCATAGAAGCTTTATGGGTCATGTGTCATAGCCACACACTCTAAACACCACAGATGTCCATCAAATAAATAATGATATACAACAACATACTGAAATACTATTCATCAATGAAAAAGAATGAACTCCTTCTACAGGAATTGACTTGCATGAATCTCACAAATGATATTTAGAGCAAAATTAATTAGACACAAAGCAGTATAATGCTGTTGATTCCATATATATTCAATTTAAGAATAGGCCTAAGAAAGTCATTTAGAATAGGCCTAAGAAAGTATTTCACTTGGGAGTAATGACTACCTCGGGGGCAGCAGCATTGGAACTTATCTGGGAAGAGGCATAACGGAACCTCTGAGGTGATCAAAATGTTTTTGTAGCTTGATTTCAGTAGTAGTCTCAGGGGTGAGTTCCTTTTGTAAGAATTCACTGTGCTGTGCACTTAAGATCTGGGCACTTGACTTTATACAGCTTACACCACAATAAAAGTTTAAAACTCAAGAAGCCATGGTTACCTCCCAAGGAAGTAGGAGCAAACACAGCAGAGAAAGCTGGCAGGCTCTGCCTGAAACTGGGGAGCAAGGTGGCCCAGTCTGGGCCTCCTATAGCACCATCCATGATACACAAGGGGGACATTAGAGATCCAGTTTGTCCTCTTCACTGTGCAGATGAAGGAATGGACCTCCAAGAAGGGAGAGTGCCTCAGAGTAAGGGGATGGCGGAGCCAGGAGTGAAAATGTATCCACCAGAAGTAACTGCATTAAAACCCATGAAGCATAAAATGAAAAAAAAAAAAAAGCACCGTTTAGTTACTATGATATAAAACAAGGCAAATAGAAGCAAAGAAATCCAGGTCACAGCTTTTCCTTCTGAGCATCTATCCATTCCCTGGATCACCTTCAGCCTCCTCAACTCCTGCACTGTATAAAAGCCTCATTTAGTCAATCTCTACCAATTGCAGCATCATGATAATTTAGATAGATGTTCAACTAAAGTTACCTATTACTTACCACTGTTTCTTCAAAGATTGGGCAAAGGAGCAATAGAAACACAATCAGAGGCAGTAGGTTTGCAATACTTTAAAAACTAAACAGGTTTAGAGTAGCACTAAGCACATTAAATGAAGAAGGGCATGGCAACCCACTCCAGTATTCTTGCCTGGAGAATCCCATGGACAGAGGAGCCTGGAGGGCCACAGTCTATGGGTTGCAAAGTGTCCAACATGGCTGAGGCAATGTAGCATGCAGAAGCACATCAGAAATGTTCAACAAACCATTGTCATCCTTCAAGGCTGGATTCAAGTGCCACCTATTCCATTAGCTTTCACTGACAGCTCCTTCGCCTGTATTCCTCATTCACTGGATCTTACCTCTTACTGAAACATGGTCCTCATGGTTATCTACTTATTTGTTTAAGTCTTGACTTCCTCTGCTTGGCTGTGAGCTCTTGGAAATCCTTGATCTCATCAGTGAACAGTGGGTAGTCGGGTGTGATGAGAGCAAAGGGCATTACTTGGGGGTGAGGTGTCTGGACATGAGCTCAGGGTAAGAGTTGAGAATTGACTCTAAACCCATGTCAAGAACCCCAGTTTTTGTAAAAGCAAGGTGATAGCAGATTGTCAGGAAATAGCAAGTGGTTCCTTGTGGCTGGAATATAGGGCAAATATGGAGCAGGGAAGGAGAGAAGAGTAGAGAGCATCCAGAGTAGTCTAGGACCAGAATGAACAGAACACTGTCAGTCACCTTTGGACTTTCTCAAGCAGTGAATGGGCCTCAAGTGAAGGCTTTTGAAGCAGCAAAATGATCTGATTTCTGTTTAAAACTCACCTCTTGCAGACATGAACTGAGGACCAAAAATGGAAACAGGTAGGCCAAAGCTTTTGACTGTGTAGACTATGACAAACTTTGGAAAATTCTTAAAGGGATGGGAATATCAGACCACCTTACCTGCCTCCTGAGAAATCTCTATGCAGGTCAAGAAGCAACAAGAAGGATCCTGACCTTCACAGCCCCTGAATAAGCATGTGCCAAACTCTCAGTATGGCCCCTTCTTGACCCAGTTGGGATCTTGCCCAGCTATGCTCCATGCTGGAAATAAACAGATGCCCTCAAGAAGTTTCCAGGTTGTTGGGAATAGGTAGAGCTATAAACCAACAAGGCATGGAGAAAGTAAAGGTATTTCTTATTCATCCATCCTTCCAAACATTTGTTCATCCATCAATTCTACAAATATATTAGCCATGTCAATCAGCTAATTTCTGTTTTGTATATTGGGACTAGAAGTGTCAAGAATACAGCTTAGGCCCAGAAGATCTGAGTCTCCATCCCTGACTTTCTTCATTTCCCACACATCCACCACTAAGTTCTCAAGAAGTTTCGTGATCAAGTCTTTCTAAGACAAATATAACACATCTAAGATCCTGTTTTTGAGATCACAACTCGGGCTAATATGAGACACTGCAGAAAATTTCAAGGAAAACTGACATCAGAAGAAGTTCACAGAGACAACAGTCTCACAAACTACTCAGTATGTATGAATATGCTTTGGGACTCTTAGATCATTTAGAAGAGCTCAATCACCAGGGAAGGATTTCTCCATTCAAGTTTTCTGCTATAGAAATGTCTGAGAATCTGTGTACCTCTCCAGTGGTCAAGAGATGATGCTTTCCTTAGACACACTCTAAGAGCTCAGACCCGCCTTTGGCGTCCACAGTTGCCTCTATAGGCTTGCAGCATTTCCAAAACTTGAGAGGCTCTCTAAAACCATATTAAATTTGAGAACCTGTAGACAAGTGTTAATTCATACAGGTCTTAGTATCCAGAACAGGGTACCTGCCAGTCCCACAGATTTGGCTCATGTCACTAAACTAAAAGGCCACAAGAAATGGTCCTGGTGCTCCATCCTCAACCCCAGTAATTTGGTTCTATCTTTATCTTATAATTAAACCTGACTTAGAGGTCTCAGTGAAGGATTAGGAAGCACTAGAAAAATAGTATGATATATGAACATAGAAAAGACCCCAGAAAACTTGGAAAAGACCCTGATGCTGGGAAAGATTGAGGCAGGAGAAGGGGGCGACAAAGGATGAGATGGTTGGATGGCATCACTGACTCAATGGACATGAGTTTGAGCAAACTGCAGGAGATAGTGAAGGACAGGGAAGCCTGGCGTGCTGCAGTCCATGGGGTCACAAAGAATTGGACACAACTTAGTGACTGAATAGCAAAAGCAATGAACAGACATAAGTAATCTTCTTATACCATTAAATTCCATATTTCTAGCATATTCCGTGGGGCTTCCTAAGTACCTCTTAACTAAGGGTTGGCTCTTAGAGCAGGGCAGATGCTCGAAAAACACATGAAGAATGTTATCTTTCTGATAAGGTAAATTCTTGTTGCACTCCTGCAGCATGCATGAAAGGTCAGCACTTATACTGAATTGAATTGGAAAGCTAATATAAGGAACATACAACCAGATGTTAAAAAGGGAGTCAGCCAAGACACGCCAATAATCATCTTAGCTGGGAATCTAGTGCTTTCCATGGACCAGAGATATTTTCTGATTTATTCCTCATGATAACCTTGGGACACTGGTGTTATTATTATTATCCCTATTTTATGCATGAGGAATCTGAGGTCCATTGAGCTAAGGTGGCTTTCCCAAGGTCACATTGCAGCTAAGTGGAAGAGCTGCAATTTGAATCTATGTCTGTTTGATTCCAGAGCCTTTTAATCACTACGATTTATGGTTTTTTAACAAGAAAGCTTGTTTTTTTACATTTTCAAAACCAAAATCAATAAAATTCAAGAATCCAATGAGCACAAACCAGCTCAAAGATGGCCATACGTGGTGGAGAGGCAGGATATTGCCAGATCATGAGCTGGCGGATGTTCTGTGATTGAACAGGTACAGTCATATGTGTGATTGTACAGATAAAGCAGACACTGAGAAATAAAGCAAGCCAGTTAGGGGCAGATGCAGTCCCCTGATTTCTTACCCGGTTCTGCCATTCCTGCCTCCTCTTTGCTGGGCCCACTTGTTCTTGGACCCGAAAATTTAGTCCCATTCACTTTTTGGGCTGGTCCTCACAACAGAGAAAAATCAATGCACCTGCCTTGCCCGCCCCCCACACCCTTTCAGAGAGAGTTGGTCTCATTCCCAGTATTGTGGGGTCCTGAGTTACTGTCCGAGGTAATAATCCCTGACTTACTTGGAAGCACTAGATTTAAGAACTTCCCTGATAGCTCAGTTGGTAAAGAGTCTGCCTAGCAATGCAGGAGAGCCCAGTTTGATTCCTGGGTCAGGAAGATCTGCTGGAGAAGGGATAGGCTACCCACCCCAGTATTCTTGGGCTTCCCTTGTGGCTCAGCTGGTAAAGAATCTGCCTGCAATGTGGGAGACCTGGGTTTGATCCCTGGGTTGGGAAGATCCCCTGGAGAAGGGAAAGGCTACCCACTCCAGTATTCTGGCCTGGAGAATTCCAAGGACTTCTATGGTCAATAGGTTTGCAAAGAGTCGAACACGACTGAGCAAATTTCACTTTCACTAGATTCATGGTAGCTAAGATTACTATTGGCTTGTTTCAGCTGACTATGTTCAATGTGTATGAAGCACTGATCCTCCCACCCCACAGGTCCCAACTCCCAGGACTGGGTTTTCCCCAGCTCCTGGGTGCTCTGTCTGATCTTGCTGAACTGCTACTTCAAGGACTGCTGTTACACCCCTATAACACTTGTCCATGGGTGTTATAACAAGCAGAGTGGGCTTATTCTCCCACCAAAGTTATACCAAATGTCTCAAGATTCCCTTTCTGGCCAAGGCAGGACCATATACAACAGTCTGGAAAGGAAGCAGATCCTCTAAGTCAATATTACATCAAAGATAGTCACATGTACACCTTCCACATGGAATCTCCCTCCTGGTAGTATCCCCGTAATAATAGCAAAGAGAATTCTGGCCTTTTCATGGTAATCTTGTAGTGGTGATAGAGTGGAAAGATTGAGAGTTAGAGGATCCAAGCTCAAGTCCCACTGTCACCACTAATTATAAGTAAAGAAAAAAATAACATCAAATAAAATCTAGTATACTTGTCTGATATGCTTAATTTCACACACTGGCTACTGGAACATCATGTTTGTAAGGCACCCAAGTAAGCAGTGTGGGTGGGTAAGAGCGTGATGGCATATATAGGACTGTTATCAGCCTACTGATAACCAACACTGCAGTTGGACAAGGCCTTTCAGTTCTTATTATGACTGCAAGATGCTTGCACTCCAACAGGCCAAAAGGGAATAATTTTGCTCCATCCAGCTCTCTCCCATCATCTTAAGATGAATTACTGAGATCTCTTGAGATTGGTTGGTTGCAGTCAGGGGAGTGATTCCTGCAGATCTGCCTGGGCCTGGAGCACATAACCGATGCCTCAGGATGCACACAGGCTACACAGGTTAAGATTGGATCAACAGTGAAAACTCAGGATTGTGTCTGCTAGAAGATAGCATGGATCGTGGAGAGGCCAACAATACATGTCCACTAGAGTGCTCCACCTTGAGAATGTGGAGATGTGAGTGAATAATCTCCCACCCTCCCCCACCCCCAAGATGTCATGACCTAATCTGGCAGCTGTGAGCATGCTCCCTTCCATGGCAAAGGGGTTTTGCAGCTGTGATTAATTAAGGAGCCTGGGTGGAGAGGGTAGCCAGGATTATCCAGGTGGCCCTAATGGAATCACAATTGTTCTCAAAGGGGGAGAGGGGACAAAGACAACAGAGTGGTGCTGCATGGGCACTCAACTCTGCTTTGTGAGTTTTGAAAACGGAGGAATGGGTCATGAGTCCTGGAATGCAGGCAGAATCAAGCAGCCAGAAGAGGCCAGAGACTTGATTCTCCACTGGAGAGTCCAGAAACACTGTGGCCCTGCTGACATTGTGGCTTTAGCCCAGTGAAACCACTGATCTCCAGAACTGTTAAGATGAGAAATCTGTATGATGTAACTGCAGAAACAGGAAACCAACAGACTATCCCTGATAGTCTAATTACAACAGACTAATTACTGATACTCGGGTGAAGAAACAAGTTACTATGAAGCCAAGGCAGCTTAAACTTTAGGTGCATATTCTCCATATGAGACCAGCAGGGAGGAGGCCCAGCCTCAGTCCTTAGAGTTCAGAACTGAAGCAGGCAAGGGGATGAAACCTCCAGCTTATCCAGACCCCAGAAAAGCTATTTGCTTCTTCAATAGCTTTGAAGTTTGTCATAGGCTCCAACATAAGTCTGCTCTCATGAAGCCAACAGGATGCTTTTTAGAGTTTGCAACACCAAGCCTTTGGGGGTGGGGGCTCTCAGTTGACCTACAGCAAACTGAGCAGGCAGGTTTGCGAGCCCCAGGGCGGGTACTTTGACCAGACAAGCTCAAAGCCCAGAAAGTTCTGCATGCCTGCATCACTCATGACGAGGGTTCTGCTCAACACTGCACACTGACAGATGCAGGAAATCATGGAAGCTGAGAAGAGGCCTTATTTAGAATACAAATCCAAATAGAAAATGTGCCAAAAACAAGAGAAAATGAATTGAAACAAACAAGAGCAAAATTTAACGAGCCAATCTAAGACCTGTTACATATTTGTTCATACCGCTGCGGGATTTTGAAGCTGATGGTATTAAAATATCCCTACGCTTTGAAGGATCTCAGGTTTCCAAAATAATTCAGGCTTACCTTGACATAAATCCTAGCCCCCCAGAAGATCTTTCGATTACCCTAAAAATAAAAAAAAGAAAAGTTCTTTATCAGGGAGAGAAAAACTCACTGTGAGGAGGATGAGAGCAGGGCTGCATGGCCCACTGCACCGAGAGGAGGCCAGAGCAGGGCTCGCTGACTCTGCCAGCTGAACAAGTGGCAGAAATGACAAGCTTGATTTCCACAGGGAAAGCAGGAGCTGACTTCTCCGTCTAGAAGCCCTCCCTGTCGGCAGTAGGTGAGCCACAGCTGACAGCAGTGTTTTCTGGTGCCATGGGAAAAGATGGGTTTTGAGCTGGCGGGCAGAGAAGAGAACACAACTCCTATTGGGGAGTCAGGGAGACTCACCATGCCCACGGTTGTCCCTCTTTCAGGACAGCCCCACATGGGCCACACCAAAGCCCACCAGCTCCAGACTCAGGGGGCTTGAGATGTGTTGGAGACAGAGAAGGTCAGGAGCCAGGTACAGCGATACTAGCTACAGCTGGAGAAATCTCACAGTTCCAGAAAAAGAAAAGCAGCCCTGCTGGTTTACCTAGCCCTGGGAGCTTGACTTGAATACCTTGGTTTTAGAGTTAAAGCAAAGGTGATCTAGCTCCTTGCTACTCAACGTGGAGTCCCTAGACCAACAGTGTTATCATCAGAGAGGCTGATGGAAATGATGAATCTCAGACTCCACCGCCCCAGATCTGCTGTAACACAGTTTGCAGGTTTGATTCACATGGACGTTAAACCCCCAAGGAGGACTGAGCCAGTCCTCAACTGGTATAGATGGGGAAACTGAAGTCCAGAGCGGGGAAGGAAGGAACGGCCCATGGCCAGTAGGACAGTTGTTAACAGAGCCAGAATTAGTGCTCAGTTTCCAGGTTTTTAGCTTTCTACAGCCCATCCTTTTTGTTCTTGTTCTATTTCCAGTTGTTAATTTTTTTTCAATAGCATTTGCTTGTTTTAAAAGGGAATTATTCTAAAAGGTATTACACATTGCCTTACCTGGGCAAATGAAAATTCTGAAGCAAATGGAACTCTTCCTAATGATTCAGCATCTCATCATGCACCGTTTTTCAGGTTCTTCTCATTGTGGCTCCCAGCCTCAGTATGACAGTGACTGTAGTGGTGAGGAGCCTGAGCTTTGCAGTCCTACAGACTGAGGTTCAAATCTGAAATCTGCCATTCCTAGACTGTGCTATCTTGGTTAAGTCACTTAACCTCTCTGTGCCAAACTTTGTTCACTGGCAAAAAGGGGCCAACAGTAGTCCATAGGATTACTGTAAGGAGATGGCGAATTGACTCTTGTACAGCCCTTAGCACAGGGCTTGACATAGAATGAAAAGCCAGCAAACTTTAGTGCTCATGACTGAAATGATCAGCAGTCCTGTAGAGTCTTATAGGTAGCAACCCACCCTGGGATGGTCACAAGCCTTAATGCTCTTCAGGTTGTAGAGGCTTTTTCTTTTTCCTTCTAACCACTCAGCTTTGTTCTGGATAAATGGGGTCAGCAGGTGTGACCTTCATAATCTCTGTAAGGGGGAAACCCCAAGAGCAATGAAACAAGGGGTACCACACTGGAGTCTTAACTTTACTTCCCAAGCACCCAAGGAAGTCAGTGCTTTTGTTTCTTTCCTTATAAAGTAACATCAGCTTATTCTGCCTTGGAGGGTGCAGGGAGGAAAACAAAATCACATATGTGAAGGTACATGTTTATTTCAACACTGGAATCTTAGAATGCTGGAAATGAGAAGGGTCTTCAGGAATTACTTAGCTCAATCTACTCACTTTACAAATGAGGAGCCCAGAAGAATGAGTGTAACAAACTTAGCCAGGATCACAAGTCTCAGAGCCAGGGATGAGTAATAGTAAACATGATCATAAATAATAGCTACAATCTGAGTGCCTATTGTTCACTAGGGGTTCCTATAAACTTAATCTCTTTAAATCCTCACAATTTGCTTAGTTACTATTATTGTTCCCATTTAGTAAGTGCAGAAATTAAGGCACAGAGAAATTCAGTAACTAACCCAGGACAACATTGCTAGGAAATACAAAATCCCAGATTTCAATCGAAGCCTGCCCACACCAGAGACTGTGGTCTTGGTGTGAGGGCCATGCTCTGTCCATGTGTAGCTAGCTCCTTGATCTGGAGACAGTGCAGAAAAGGGGAAACCAGAGCCAGTGAGATGCCACTCTGCAAATCTGTGCTAATTGTTCTTTGTGATTTCATTTGGGACTCTACTTCTGAGTTACTGAGTCTTCTTAAAATTGATTTTCCCCACTCAGGTTAAAGATGAGAGCTTTGTATGACAGAAGCCATCACAATACCATAAAGTAATTATCCTCTAAATAAAAATATATTATAATATCTGCCAAAAAAAAAAAAGATGTAAGCTTTGTGCCAGGCCTTGGTCAAACTTTAAAGCAGTCAGCTTCTTGACATACTGCTTGAATTACAAGCATGCATTTCAAAGACACTCAAGTGCCAGAAGCTCCATGGTTGTGATCAACTTCTTTGACTAAAATTTTCTAGTTCCAGTCCCCAGTCTTCCTCATAGGAGCTACAAAATCACAGGAATCAGTTTCCTGCAATAATGTAGAGTATCAATAAGAACCCTAGAACGGGAGCCAAGAGTTTGTGCTGCCACTGCCATGGGACCTTGGATGAATCCCTTTCCCTCTCTGGGCCTCAACTGCCTGACAGCGTGACCTCCCATCCCCAACCCAGTGTGGGCAAAGGGTCCTTCACTGGGGATATGATTGACTAGTAGGCTTCACTCCACCATTGCACTTAGTACTCCATGTTGTGAATGTGCATTTCTTTTTCATTCTCTATTACCTGTAGATTCCCTTAAGTTCTTTTTTTTTTTTCCCTTAAGTTCTGAGCCATGTCATATTTATTTCTGCATCCCCCAGAACTAGCACAGTGCTTGGTGTATAACTGGTACTAGATAAAAAGCTGTAAGCTCCCTTATGCTTCTCACAGTTTCTGATGATATTTTACGCTGAATAATATAGAACAAGAACAATGGATTTATTCCATAGCAGAACTGAATTTGCTGTGGCTATTTCTGTGTATATAAAAATTACTCAGCACTTCATAGGGGAAACCATAAAATAGAGAAGTAGGCACATTAAGAGCAGATCTTAGGTCTCAAAAAGATGGAACAAGTTTGAGATTTAAGACAGAGCTGGGATCAACTGGTTATGATCAAAAAACACTGACCCTTTCTCAAGGCAATAATTTCTCTCATTTTATGTCTTTTATTACTAAAATAGGGGTGGAAGACAGGGCATAACATGATGAAGCTTTCTAAAAGCTCCTGGTAAAGTTCATCATTCTTGTTTCCAGTGATTCCTGAGCTGTGCAGATTTTCAAGGGACTGGGTTTATAGTGCAAATTATTAGGATTTGGTCAAATCCCCTGCTCCCTGGAGGTAATCATTCTATATGTTACTCTTTCATTCAGCCAGCCACACAGACATATTGAAAATCTTGCTTTTGGGTTCATCTATGGGCTCTGGTACATGGAATCTGGAGATGAAGAAGATTCACATTCTTGATGGTTTCACAGTTTGTGGGAGACAGAGAGAAATAGAAAAAAAAATACTAGCATAGTAACTATTTAGTGGTAGTGTGTGTGTGCTCAGTTGTGTCTGACTCTTTGCAACCCCATGGACTGTAGCCCGCCAGACTCCTCTGTCCATGGGATTTCCCAGGCAAGAATACTGGAATGGGTTGCCATTTCCTTCTCCAGGGGATCTTCCTCACCCAGGGATTGAACTCACTTCTCTTGTGAGTGTTTATAATGGAATAAAAACTTCAGTGAGAGCTGAGAGGAGCTAGTGACTAACCCTGCTTATGGGAGTGGAAAAGGAGAAAGGAGGAAGAAGAGTAAGCAGATCCAAAGCCTAAGAGAAGACCATTTGAATCAGCTCAAGTGTGTGGCTTGAGAGGGATGGGTGGTGGGAACATTTTTGGCAGAAGAAACTAGCCAAAAATATGGAATGATAAGAAGGAAGTGTGGGTACAAGGAAGATGGGATGAGAAGAGGGAGAAGTTAAAGAGCAAAGGAGAAAGAACTGTTTATTTAAATCTAGAGATGATTGAGAAGTTCTGAGGTATCCAGGTTAGCTAGAGAGACATTATAGAAAACAAACAAACAAACAAACAAAAAAAACCCAAAAAACATAGAGTTTCCATCAGTTAAGTGGTTCAATGAAGGCCAACTGAATCCTAACTGCAAAGCAGCCACTGCATAAGGCAAAGAAACAAATGGTTCCCTGAGCCAGGAAGAAAACAGTTCAAGGATGACTCTAATTGCAGTTCATTTCCAATACAGAAACTATCAAATTCCTGACCCTCTGACAAAGAATGACCCAACCCTGGTTGTTTCTTCCTATGCTAGCAAACTTTGTTCCTGGAAGAAATACCCAGAAAATATATGGGTCTACTCGCTTGAAGCCAAGTGTATTCATTTTATACAATGCTGCCTAACAAATCACCACAACTGAGTGGCTGAAAAAAAAATCCTCATTTTCTCACAGTTCCTATAGATCAGAAGTCCGACAGGCACAGCTTCGCTGGTCTCACCCTCCGCTTCCAGTCTCACTAGGAAACAATCCTGGTGACAGCCAGGGCTGTGGTCTCATCAGAGGCTTTACTGGGAAAAAGTATCATCTATCCCAGCTCCTTTAGCTTGGCGGCAGAATTTATCTCCTTGTTTTTGCAGGATTAAGGTCCCTATATTTCTTGCTGCCTATTGGCTGGGGGAATCCTCAGATCCTGAAGTGTCTTGCCCCATGGCCTTGTCCATAGCCCTTTTACAACATGGCTGTTGTTTCTTCAAAGCCAGCAGTGGAGGGAGAGTTTCTCTGATGTTAGGAAGGGCCTAGTCCCTCTTTTAAGGGCTTTTGCCTGATTAGTTCAGGCGGGACTATCTCCATTTTTATGAACTTGAAATAGGCTGATTAAGAACCCTAATTTTATCTGTAAAATCCCTTCAACTTACCAGCTTCCATTGTCTAGAAGCAAGTCACAATTCTTGCCCACATTCAAGGGGTGTGAACAGCAGGAGGCAGTGGGTGTGGGGGGCACTGCAGGGTCGAGTTCACCACACCAGGTTCTGCTCTTGGGCATATTTGATAACTCCCCAATTAAACACATCATAGCTTTGAACAAAACTACCCAGATATGAAAATAATAACCTTTTGCTTCTGCATTCAATTATCTAGCTGGCTTTCCACTCATACCACACCGTTGGCTCTGCCCTCCATCCACCAATAACAATTCTATAGAAGTAGCCTAAGAATTTTGATTAAAAAGAAAAAGGGTAAGGGCTTAACACATTCTAGTACTGAATAAATATTCCTTGGGTGGATGGATGGATGAATAAATAAATGGATAAGTGAAAAAGGTGTTCTGAATTCAGACAAACCTAAATTCCAATCTTGTTTTGCCCCTTATACATTGTATGACCTTAGCACAATGACTTAACCTCTGAGCTTTCATTTCCATACCTATACATTCCCATGCCTATAAATTGGAAATTGTAATGCCTCCCTCACAAGAAGCCATATAATACAGTAGTTATGAGCATAAACTATACAGGCAGACTCCTTGATTTTATCCCCAACTCTCACACTCACAGCTCCTGGACTAACAACAGAACCTGCCTCATAGACTTGGTACAAAAATGACATGACATACTACCTATGAAGGCTTTAGGGCAGGGCCTGGCAGTTAGTATGCATAACATGTTACTGTTAGTACTGTTACTGAAACTTACTAACATGACAGGCCTCTGTCCTTATTCAATAAATGCTATTAATATTTACCTCAGTCCAGATGGCCTTAACTCCTTCTCCCCTTTACTAAGTGGATAAAGATCTTTCCTTCTCTCTCTGTGTGTATGTGTCTTCCTCATCTTCAAACTGGACACAGGAAATCATTAAGGGTTAAGTGGGATGCCCCAGATCAGTGGTTTTCAAATTCTTTTTTTAAGCCATGAAATGTTTCCTTCAGAGGAAATTCTATGAAGAAGATGAATGAAATCAACACATAAAAGTGGCTGCTCTATTTGAAGCTGCTTGGTGGGACAGACCCCAAGCTTAACTCTCTCTGTCTCTTTCTTTCTCTCTCTCTCATATGCACACAGTGCCCCTCTGAGAATGAGGAAGCTCCAGAGTTCTAAACAGCATGATTTGATAGCTTCTAAATTACCAGCTCTTAAACCTGGCAGATTCAAATACAGACAGCTGGAACATGGGATTTTGTTCAAGCAGCCATTCCTCCCCTATGTGGTTCAAAAAATAGAAGATCTTTTCATCCCCCAAAGAAAATCCTGATTATTCTCAACTATCACCATGGCCCCTTCTTCTTGCTAGGAATTGAATTGGGACTGTGGATCTGAAAAGTCTGCTGAGGAATTTATGGGAAAGGTTCTTCTACTAATAAGAGAAATACTAAGGAAGAGAGATTCCCTCTTCTTCCACTGTACTCTGTCCAGGTATGGCCTATAGAGGCAGCCGTCTTGTAACTGTGAGGTGAGCTTACCTCAAGCAAAACCACTGAGAATGGCAGACTGAAGGATGAAAATGATCTGTACCCTCAGGGACATCACTTAACTCTCAAATAAGCAGGGGATTTCCTTTTGTTGAGACTTCTTGTTAGGTAAATTAACCATTCTTTTTGAAAGTATTTCTCAAAGTTTCAGCATCACCTTTTTAGACATGCAAATTATCAGGCCAAAACCAAACCACTGACTCCAAAAGTCTTGGGGTTGAAGGCCAGCCCTCTGGGTTTTAACAGGCCTTTAGGTAATGCTGATGTATGCATGGGACCACTGAGAACTAAGCCATTTTGAGGTGTTTTTATAAAATTTATAGCCAACTATTTTCTTTTGTTTTTTTATTCTTTTTCATATTACCTTTTGGATCTCTAATTTATTTATTTATTAATTTTATTGGAATATTGCTGCTTTATAGTGTTGTGTTAGTTTCTGCTGTAACAGCAAAGTGAATCAGTTACACATATACATATATCCCCTCTTTTTTGGATTTCCTTACCATTTAGGTCACCACAGAGCACTGAGTAGAGTTCCCTGTGCTATACAGTAGGTTCTCATTAGTTATCTATTTTATACATAGTAGTGTATATATGTCAATCCCAATGTCCCAGTTCCTCCCACCCCCCCATAGCCAAGTATTTGAACTGAGACGAAAATAGATATAAAATTTCCAAGCCTGAGTTCTGCTAGTTTTTATGTGCTCATTGATGGTAGTCCCTTGGGCTCGGGCTGAGACCTGAGCTCATAGGATTGGTCTAGGAACAGCATGAGGGACAAGTGGCACAGTCCTCCTCTCCCATCCCTTCTTCTCTTCACACAGACTCATGACTCTCCCCAAACTGTTCTTTCTTTCCTTCTTTATTCTCTTTTCTTTTTTCAGGGTAGGTACCTTATCTTCAGTGCCTCTGGCACATCCACTTCTTCTAGGCCGGTTCAGGCCTCCAGAAATACCTCAACATGAAAGGCTTTGCTATGCACAAGTGGTCTTTTAAGCCTCATAACAACCTTGGAGACAAATGTTATCACTATATTTTCCATACAGGGGAAAAAAAAAAAACAAGCCTCTGAAAAATTTTCTAAGGGAATTTTCAAGGTTACCAGGCCAGCAGGGCATGGAGCCTGGGTCTTGACTCCATTGACTGTTCTTTCATGAACAGCGATACCAAAACTGGCAATGGTTTTTGCCATACATTGACATGAATCAGCCATGGATTTACATGTGTTCCCCATCCTGAATCCCCTTCCCACCTCCCTCCCCATCCCATCCCTCTGGGTCATCCCAGTGTACCAGCCCTGAGCACTTGTCTCATGCATCCAACCTGGACTGGCAATCTGTTTCACACTTGATAATATACATGTTTCAATGCTATTCTCTCAGATCATCCCACCCTTGCCTTCTCCCATAGAGTCCAAAAGTCTGTTCTATACATATTGTAAAGTAATTAGCCTCCAATAATAAAAATAAATGAAAAAAAAAGAATACAAAGAAAAATAAATAAATGAAACAAACAAACAAACAAACAAACAAAAACCTGGAAATGGCCATTAGAATCACGTTTTGGTCATTTGTGTTGGAGAGACATAGAGCAATCCAAAATAACTCAGGGGATACCCCCCACCACCAGCAATCCAATTGCCTTGAGTGCTATTCAGAAACACCTCCAGTGTTAGTCTTACTTTTACACAAATTTACTGCTGTTACAGACTCCTCCTCAGGAGATCAGTGAAGCGAAAGTCACTCAGTCATGTCCAGCTCTTTGCGACCCCATGGACTATACAGTCCATGGAATTCTCCAGGCCAGAATACTGGAGTGGGTAGCCTTTCCCTTCTCCAGGGGATCTTCCCAACCCAGGGATCAAACCCAGGTCTTCTGCATTGCAGGCAGATTCTTTACCAGCTGAGCCACAAGGGAAGCCCAAGAATACTGGAGCAGGTAGCCTATCCTTTCTCCAGTGGATCTTCCTGACCAGGAATTGAACCAGGGTCTCCTGCTTTGCAGGTGGATTGGGAGGTCAAGAACTAAATAAAGGTGGTAGAAAGATCAAACAGTAGGCTAAGAGTACAAACCATTCAGAGGTTCTGGAAATTCAATTTGATATATTTAAAGACTCTGAGATGTAGGGGCATGGATAGATTAGGAGTTTGGGATTAGCAGGCACAAGCTGCTATGTGTAAAATAGATGAACAACAAGAGCCTACTGTAGAGCACAGGGAACAAATTCAATTGTTGTTTAGTCGCTAAGTCGTGTCCAACTCTTTTGTGACCCCATGGACTGTAGCCTGCCAGGCTCCTCTGTCTATGGAATTTCCCAGGCAAGAATACTGGAGTGGGTTGCGATTTCCTTCTCCAGGAGATCTTCTTGACCCAGGAATTGAACCCACGTTTCCTGCATTGTCAGGCAGATTCTTTACCACTGAGTTACCTGGGAAGCGTTGATGCTGAAAGACTGGGAGTCAAAAGACTCAGATTAATTTCAAGCTATGTCACTTACTAGTCCTTAGTTGCTGTTGTCACTCAGTCATGTCTGACTCTTTCTGACACCACGGACTGCAGCACACCGGGCTTCCCTGTCCTTCACCATCTCCCAGAGCTTATTGAAACACATGTATATTGAGCTGGTGATACCCTCCAACCATCTCATCCTCTGTTGACCCCTTCTCCTGCCCTCAATCTTTCCCAGCATCAGGGTCTTTTCTAATGAGTCAGCTCTTCTCATCAGGTGGCCAAAGTATTGGAGCTTCAGCTTCAGCATCAGTCCTTCCAGTGAATATTCAGGGTTAATTTCCTTTAGAATTGACTGGTTTGATCTCCTTGTAGTCCAAGGGACTCTCAAGAGTCTTCTCCAACACCACAGTTCAAAAGCATCAGTTCTTTGGTGCTCAGCTTTCTTTATGGTCCAACTTTCACATCCATACATGACTACTGGAAAAACCATAGCTTTGACTATATGGATCTTTGTTGGCAAAGTAATATAATGTAACTCAACCTCTATGAGCCTCAGTTTTCTTAGCTGTAGAATGGGGATTATAATCACACTACCTTATGGGCCTTTTATGGGGAGAGAAGTACTAAATGAGATAATGCACATACAAACACTTAATCACTGGTAGATTGTAGCCTGCCAGGCTCCTCTGTCCATGGGATTCTCCAGGCAAGAATACTGGAGTGGGTTGCCATTCCCTTCTCCAGGGCATCTTCCCAACCCAGGTCTCCCACATTGCAGGCAGATTCTTTACTGTCTGAGCCACCAGAGAAGCCCATAAATGAGATAATACACATGCAAATACCAAATCACTGGTAATATAATGGGTTGTATATGTGTGCTGAATCACTTCAGTCCTGCCTGACTTTGTGCAGCCCTATGGACTATAACCTGCCAGGCTCCTCTGTCCATAGGATTCTCCAGGCAAGAAAACTGGAGTGGGTTGCCATTTCCTTCTCCAGGATATCTTCCTGACCCAAGAATCAAACCCATGTCTCTTATGTCTTCTGCATTAGCAGGTGAGTTCTTTACCACTAGCACCACCTGGGCAGCCCGTAGTAGATTGGCATTAAATATTAATAAAATAAGTTTCTATATATTGAGTTTTTACTCTTTGCAAGCCTGTTGCCAAGGCTTTACCTGTATTATTTCTTTGGATCCTTACAGCAATCTTAGGATAACCATTCTATTATATTCTCCATGTTACAGATGAAAGAAGAAGACTTAGGTTAAATACTGGCTTCCCCAAGTTTAAATAGTTAGCTCCTGGCAGACCTAGGATTCAATACCAAGACTCTCAGATTGCAAAGACTAATATGTGAGTACTATTATTGTGCTCATTTTATAGATGAGAGAAACCAAAATCTTAAAGAGGGGATGTAACCTGTCAAATTACTAGATGTCAAAGCAGGGATACAAACCCAGTTATGATTCTTATGCTGACGCTTTTAGTCACACATAGTCTCACTGATTCCAGGAGATCCTTGGTGAAGGAATTAGCACAGCATGAAGTGAAGGGCATGGGCACAGAGTCTCTTCATCAACACCTGGATTTTAAGTACTGATAGATATCTGTTTCTTTGCTCCTGTTTTGGCTTGGCACCATTCTTGACAACATCGGGGGTTTCTATATATCACAGTCTTGTTGTGATGCTTTGTTTGAAGAAAAAAAAAAGAGTATGATGGTATTTATTTAAAGTAGCAGATGCAAGTGACTAAGGCAGTAGCAATCACATTAGTTCTTGGACTCTCTGATTCTGCTATATTTAAAAAGTATAACCAACAAGGTCCTAATGTATATAGCACAGGGAACTCTGCTCAATGTTTTGTGGCAGCCTGGATGGGAGGGGAGTTTGGGGGAGAATGGATACATATGTATATATATGGCTGAGTCCCTTTGCTGTCCACCTGAAACTATCACAACATTGTTAATCAGCTCTCCCCTGATACAAAATAAAAAGGTTGTGGGTTTTTTTTTTAAAGAAAAAATCAGATTATCGAGTTTTTCAGATTGAAATATTTCTTTTAAATACATACATTCAAGATGACAGCTAACGTGAAAGTTCCAGACTATGGGTGTTAGGAGTATCCTGCTTTCTTTAATAGTAATATGTGTTATACTTCGGAACCATTACTAAACCACCAGCAGGCATCAATGGCAGAAGCTTGTTCATTTCTGGGTCAGGTCACCTGTGGTCCTCTAGCAAAAGAGATCCATAGGGAACACTGGCACATTACCAGTTCAGTTCAGTTCAGTCACTTAGTCATGTCTGACTCTTTGTGACCCCATGGACTGCAGCATGCCAGGCTTCCCTGTCCATCACCAACTCCCAGAGCTTGCTCAAACTCATGTCCGTTGAGTTGGTGATGCCATCCAACCATCTCATCCTCTGTCATCCCCTTCTCCTCCTGCCTTCAATCTTTCCCAGCATCAGGGTCTTTTCCAATAAGTCAGTTCTTCACATCATGTGGCCAAAGTTTTGGAGTTTCAGCTTCAGCATCAGTCCTTCCAGTGAACATTCAGGGTTGATTTCCTTTAGGATTGACTAGTTTGATCTCCTTGCTGTCCAAGGGACTCTCAAGAGTCTTCTCCAACACCACAGCTCAAAAGCATCAATTCTTTGGCACCCATATCTTCTTTATGGTCCAACTCCCACATCCATACATGACTACTGGAAAAATCATGGCTTTGACTAGATGGACCTTTGTTGGCAGTCACCATTTGCATTGAATTTGGAGCCCAAGAAGATAAAGTCTTTCATTGTTTCCATTGTTTCCCCATGCCATGAAGTGATGGAACTGGATGACATGATCTTCATTTTTTGAATGCTGAGTTTTAAGCCAGCTTTTTTCTTTTTTTTTTAATTTTTTTTATTTTTATTTTTTTTTAATTTTTATTAGTTGGAGGCTAATTACTTTACATCATTACAGTAGTTTTTGTTATACATTGATATGAATTAGCCATGGATTTACATGTACTCCCCATCCCAGTCCCCCCTCCCACCTCCCTCTCCACCCGATCCCTCTGGGTCTTCCCAGTGCACCAGGCCCGAGCACTTGTCTCATGTACCCAACCTGAGCTGGTTATCCGTTTCACCCTAGATAATATACATGTTAAGCCAGCTTTTTCACTCTCCTCTTTCACCTGCATCAACAGGCTCTTTAGTTCTTCTTTTCTTCCTGCCATAAGGGTAGTGTCATCTGTGTATTTGAAGCTATTGATATTTCTTCTGTCAATCTTGATTCCAGCTTGTGCTTCATCCAGCCCAGAGTTTCTCATAATGTACTCTTGAATATAAGTTAAATAAGCAGGGTGACAATATATAGCCTTAATGTACTTCTTTCCCAGTTTGGAACCAGTCCGTTGTTCCACATCCTGTTCTAACTATCCCTTCTTGACCTGAATACAGGTTTCGCAGGAGGCAGGTAAGGTGGTCTGGTATTTCCATCTCTTTCAGAATTTTCCACAGTTTATTGTGATCCACACAGTCAAAGACTTTAGCATAATCAATAAAGCAGAAGTAGATTTTTTTCTGGAATTCTCTTGCTTTTTCTATGATCCAGTGGATGTTGGCAATTTGATCTCTGGTTTCTCTGCCTTTTCTAAATCCAGCTTGAACATCTGGAAGTTCTCGGTTCATGTACTGTTGAAGCCTAGCTTGGAGAATTTTGAGCATTGCTTCACTAGTGTGTGAGATGAGTGCAACTGTGTGGTAGTTTGCACATTCTTTGTCATTGCCTTTCTTTGGGATTGGAATGAAAACTGACGTTTTTCAGTTCTGTGGCCACTGCTGAGTTTTCCAAATTTGCTGGCACATTACCAGAACAGATCAACAGAGATCCAGATCTGAGGAGAAGTAGAGACCAACAGAAAATGAGAACAGGCATGCCTGAACAGGGGGACATACATACAACCAAAGTGAAGCACATACATTCAAAATGTAGAGATGAGTTTTGCTTCCTAGATTTAATTATGGGGAATAAATGAGATGAAGGATATACAGCAGTCCTGGCACATAGGTTATGCTAAAAAAAATTGCTGAACAAAAGCAGGCACATGAGGGTCAGAGGATCCCAACCACTGGGCATGGAGAGTCCCTTGGACAGCAAGGAGATCAAACCAGTCACAATCCTAAAGGAAATCAACCCTGAATATTCACTGGAAGGACTGATGCTGAAGTTGAAGCTCCAATACTTTGGCCACCTGATGGGAAGAGCTGACTCACTGGAAAAGACCCTGATGCTGGGAAAGATTGAGGGCAGGAGAAGGGGTGACAGAGGATGAGATGGTTGGATAGCATCATGGACTCAATGGACATGAGTTTGAGCAAATGCTGGGAGATAGTAAACAACAGCGAAGCCTGGCTTGTTGAGTTCACGGGGTGACAAAGGGTCAGACACAACTTAACAACCGAACAGCAAAAACCAAGAGGATACTGAGACCTACTTTAACATCTCTTTCAAGTTTCCAGATACTTTCATGTAATACCTAAATGATATGGAATCTTTTAACTATCTCATTAAATCTAAATTAAGTGCTTTAGATACTTAAAATGTGATCAATTTGGAGCTGTATCTTGTTTCTTTAATGGCTTAAAAATCATGCAAAATGTGTTTATGGTGCATTTCTGCCCCAGTAAATCTGACCAAAAAAAAAAAGGTTTTTATTTATGGTATCCCATGCCTGAGCCTGATAACTACAACTACGTCTGTGGCAAGAGAAGTCTCAAGGGGCCAACTCATAACTCAGAAGACAGATGAGTCATCCAACATATTCAAAAGAGAATTTGAATTAGACCAACCCACCCATTAACATGATTAGGATTAGTTGACAGGGCATAATTCAATTTACAAATGAAAAATTCTTTTCTTTTTTCTTCTTTATTGAAATTAAGGTGTCTGCCACTAATGTATTCAAATTAAGACACAAGGAATTTGGGTACTTGTATGTGCATATGAGGTCATATAAAACTCATTGTATTTGTGTCTGGGAAAATGATTTCTCTTTCGGCATTAATAAAACTAAAAAATGAATCGCTTTATGATAAGTCATTGAATCAGGCTATAGTTCCGAAACTTACTTTTTAATTACAACATTAAAGGCACCTTTAATTGATGTGCCTGCCTATTTTATTTATTTATTTATTTATTTTTCATTTATTTTTATTAGTTGGAGGCTAATTATTTTACAATATTGAAGTGGGTTTTGTCATACATTGACATGAATCAGCCATGGAGTTACATGTATTCCCCATCCCAATCCCCCCTCCCACCTCCCTCTCCACCCGATCCCTCTGGGTCTTCCCAGTGCACCAGGCCCGAGCACTTGTCTCATGCATCCAACCTGGGCTGGTGATCTGTTTCACTATAGATAATATACATGTTTCGATGCTGTTCTCTTGAAACATCCCACCCTCGCCTTTTCCCACAGAATCCAAAAGTCTGTTCTGTACATCTGTGTCTCTTTTTCTGTTTTGCATATAGGGTTATCATTACCATCTTTCTAAATTCTGTATATATATCTTAGTAGATGTGATTGTGCCTGTTTTTAGTTGCAGAATGCAGGATCTTTAATTGTGGCATCCAAAAGCTTATCATTTAATAATGCTTGTCCAATTACTTATTTTTAGGGTTAAAAGTAAATCCGCTAAATTTTAAGCACACACACACACACACACTCACACACACACACATACAAAGCAGAGTCACAAAGCAACAGTTTTATTGGATGTATTTTATTGACTATGAGCTCCATGAGGAAAGGGACTATGTTTCTTGTATTCACTGCCATAGCCCCAGCATGATGTATGGCCCATAATGTGTGATCATTACATAATGTTAAAGGACTTTTTTGATTGAATAAATACCTCATCAGCAAGTGACAATTTTAAGTGTATTATGAGGCTAATAATTGCTAGAGAGAAGATATAATAAGGTCTCCTTTTCACAGTTAATTGCAATAGTTTCCTTAAAAATACTTAGCACAGATTCCTATTACAATAAGTAGACTTAGGCAATCTGCCTTAATGTAATATAGAGCATGATGGCTTTAATTTAAAGGAAAGAAATTCTGTTAATCAGGCTATAGTAGACTTTTAAGACAAGTTGGAAGAAACACACTTTACATTTTACTCAGTTCATCATGCTGCTATGTCATCTTAGGTACACACAAATATCTTGAACGTTCTTAAGATCTTACTGGCAGATTCAACCTCTCCAGCTAGCAAAGCAAACATCTACACAGAGACATAAGACACAGTCTTGCCTCCCAAAGAAATTTCTATTTTCTTGTATGAATGGCTCCAAGCTTTTGAGTACCTCGTTTGATGCCAATTTATAAACAAAATCTGTATATAAATAAAACCTGAAAATGTTGAAAATAAAAACTTATTATCATAGCTATTCATAGGATTGCTTGTTACTTTTTCTTGCTCATTACTTTTTCTTGCTCGTTACTTTTTCTTTCACAAAGATCTCACTTTGTACACAATACATGGTTTCAATGATAATTTGTTGCAATCTATTTTTTTTTACATTTATAAGTAATTTTACTGCTAAATAACTTTGCTGATATCACCTTTTAAAGCATATTAGTTGTTAAAGTACTAGTTTCTTATTTTCATATCCATTATATAGGTAATAAGAAGCACAGTATACTCTGAATGCTTATTTTAGAAAAATCAAAGTACTCTTCATCTTGAGATGTCCGTATGGTGCCAATATAATCAAATGACTTATTAATTGAGGAAAAATTAGGCAAATTGCTTGTTTGGGTTCAATTGTTATCATTCTGATTATTTCACTTCCTATTTTATCAAGCTTCTCTAGATGCTTTATACAAAAGGTGACCATAAAAGTTATGTTTTTTCCAGTGAAAGGAGGTAGTATTAATAGGTTCACAGGACAGCAGGCCTATAGCAGGACTATTGCAGGCAAATTGGGACATATGGTCACCCTATATATAGTTTACTTTCACTCACATGCTGTCTGAGGTAAGGTTCTCCCAGAATCAGACTCTGAACCAAGAATTTGAGCACGAGAGATTTAGTAGGGAAGAGCTGCCAGGAGAAAGGAATAAAAGAGTGGAGGAATCGTGACAGCGGAGTGGAAGAATACATGAAAGAGTACAATTTCATGAAGTCTCAGCTTCATCCAGGTCCCAGGGGAACCCTGGAGATTAAATGACACTTCAAAGTTGATCCTACCTCAGGTCAAAGAAGCTAGGGCTTTGTCCTCCGAGACCAGTCAGCCCTGGCCTGCGGGCTGTTCCCAACAGAAATGGCAAAACGTTCAGGAACTTATAGCTTTTCAAACTGGCAAGGCAGTCCCAGTGCCCGAGCACAATCCTCTGAAGGTTATAAAGCATGCGGAGACTTGGAAATGGGCTTGGCATCGCCAGTATGTGCTATAAATGGAAGTGGAGTGAAAGTGTTAGTTGCTCGTTGTGTCAGACTCTTTGCGACCCCGTGACCTCTAGCCCGCCAGGCTCCTCTGTCCATGAAATTCTCCAGGCAAGAATACTGGAGTGGGTTGCCATGCCTTTCTCCAGGGAATCTTCCTGACCCAGGGATCGAACCAGGTCTCTTGCATTGCAGGTGGATTCTTTACTGTCTGAGCCACCAAGGAGACCATATGCTATATATACATAAATGTATTCAACCCTCCAAACAACTCTGCAGAGGTGACAGAGAGAACAAATATATGGACACCAAGGAGGGAAGAGGGGAGTGGGATGAATTGGGAGATTGGGATTGACATATATACACTACTATGTATAAAACAGATAACTAATGAGAACCTACTGTATAGCACAGGGGAAAAAAAGGTACAATCTGTGTGTAGGACATACATTGTTAGCCTTAAAAATGTGTTCCAGTATGCAGGGGGTGCAGACACACACTGTTTGATTCCCACTTCTACAAGATCCCTAGAATAGTCAAATTCGTAGAGTCAGAAAGTACATTGGTAGATGCCAGGGGCCTGGGGGGATGGAAGGTGAAGAGGGGGAATGGGGAGTTAGTGTTTAATGGGGACAGAGTTTCAGTTTAGGAAGGTGAAAAATTCAGGAGATGGATGATGGTGAGAGTTGCACAACAATGTGAATGTACTTAGTGCCACTGAACTATATATAAATATGGTTAACATTTTTTAAGAGGTCCATTTTGGGGCTTCCATGGTGGCTCAGTGGTAAAGAGTATGCCTGCCAATGCAGGAGACTCAGGCTCAATTCCTGGTCTGAGAAGACCCCACATGCTGAGGAGCAACTAAGCCCTTGCTGCATAGTTACTGATCCTGTGTTCTAGAGCTTGGGAGCTGCAAATATTGAGCCTGCACGTCACAACTACTGAGCTCAGGCGCCCAGAAGGCACCGGAATAAAAAGCCTGTGCATCACAACTAAAGAGCAGCCCCTGGTTGCTGCAACTAGGGAAGACTGCACAGCATCAAAGACCCAGCACGGCCAAAACTAAATGAGTAAATAAAATTATAAAAGGTCCATTTTTAAGATGTGGGAACTACTGTGAGTCTGCTCAACTAGACTTATGCAGAATCATACAGCATATCATCAGCAGAGCTGGGATTTAAACCCAGGTCTCTGGACTCAAGAAGGAGAGCATGTCTAACCACTCATATCTATCAGGAAGTGCAAGTAAATAAGTCTATGCTATGTGTAGTCCTTATTAGAAAGGACTATTAAAGAAGCAACAGCTCCATGGCTGATTCATGTCAATGAATGTCAAAACCCACTGCAATGTTGTGAAGTAATTAGCCTCCAACTAATAAAAATAAATGAAAAAAAATAGATAAAATCGAAAAAAAATAAAAAAAATTAAAAAAATAAAGTAAAGAAGCAACAGCTCATGAAAGTGCTAGTGTCCAGGCTTGGTATAATTATGTTTACATCTCATTTTACATGCACATTTTTTTTTAGTTAAAGCTATGGACTTGGAATAACATATTTTCTTTTATTTGAAAGGTTAATGAAGAAAATTAGTGTATTAGTAAGGGTTCTCCAAAGAAACAGAACCAAAAGAATATGTATACATACAGAAAGAGATTTATTCTAAGAAATTTGCTCACATGATTATAGAGATTGAAATATTCCGAGATCTGATTTTTAGGGTGAGTTGGCAACCTGGAGACCCATAGTGTGGTTCCAGTCAGAAGGCCTGCAGACCAGAGACTGAAGAAGGGTTCATGTTTCAGTTTGAGTCTGAAGACAGGAGAAAAATGGCATACTACTTCAAAGGCATTCAAGCAAGAGGAATTCCCTCTTTCTTGGGAAGATCAGGCTTTTTTATTCCATTCAGACTTTCAATGGATTGGATGAGACTCACCCACCTTAGGGAAACTTGCTTTACTCTGTCTACTAATTTAAATGTAAATCTTATCCAAAAACACCCTCACAGAAACATCCAGAAAATAATGTCTGAGTAAATATCTGGGTACCTTGTGGCCCAGTGAAGTTGACACATAAAATTAACGATCATAGTTAGTATTGCCCCAATGCCCTGTGCTTGATTATAAGGGAAAATATCATTAAATTAAAAGAAATTAAGTTCCAATTTAACATTTAAGCACATTTTATTTAGCTGTCTTTACTTAAAAAACGTACACATTTTCATTTCTTATGATCTGCTAGTACTAGAGACTATTTCTACATCATTTAATCAAAATTACATGTACTATCTCAGGATCTAAACTTTTAGGAGTTTTTCCCTTTATTTTCAGTTCATGTATACCTGCTTATATATCAGAAACAGTTTTATAAATAAATGGAATAGATTCTGATACTATCAGTTTCTATGAGAAGAAAAAAAAGAAAAGAAAATGTAAAGGAGTTTGGTCCACAAATCATTGTTTTAATGTAGTCATATTTTTGCAGACATTTTTTTTAATATTTAGATCTAAAACCCTTAAATAAATAAGGCTCTGTTTCTACAAAGTGAACCCACAACTGGATTTATTGGGGAAAAGTAAAATCGTTCCTTTGAGCTGAACTGATTAATTAGCCAAAATACAAGGTCATAAAAGTAGTAAATAATATTGCTAGCACTCAAATCAGCTCTTGCCCACTAATCTCTACAGCTTTCCCAAAGCAGAACATTAAGTTTGCCATGTGCATTTATTCAAAGGTTTACTTATGTTTAGCATTTTCTTAGTTTACAATTGTCTCTTCTCTCTTCCTTTTGCTATTGAAATCTTATCTTTGGAAACTCAACCCAAAAGTCAGCTCCTCAAAGAAACCTGCCCTAAGGCCTCAGTTGGAGTGACTCTCTACTCTGTTGACTTTTTCAATAGCATATTTCATGGGTTTCTATAGCAGCTCTTGGTTGATTCCACATAAGTCTCCTCTGCTAAATGGTGAGACCCCTGGTGATTCACAGCATCTACCATAGTGTCCTATATATATAGATGTTCAATAACTATTGAGTGAATGCTTCTCACCCAAGTTGACTTAGGTGGCAGAGAAATATCCACCAGCTACCCAATGCTGCAGAGGTAGTGGAGAGGGGCTGAACGACCCGGCTTAGATCCTATTCCAACTACTTCCTAGCTTTGAGCTTGAGACCTTGGAGAGCCCACTTTATTGTTTTGAGTTTACTTTAAAATGAAAAGAGTACACAGGATGATGTCTCAATCCCCTTCTTGTTCCAAATCTGATGTGATATGTTACTTTTCTCCTCTCTCTCTCTTTTCCTTCCTTTCTTTCACTAAGCATTCACAGAATATTTACTAAGTACTACGTACATAAGATACAGTTCAGTTGTGACCTCACTCTTTTAATGGGAATATATCTATTTTTTATTCTCCACTATTTCAAGGTATATTGTTTCTTAAGGCAGGGGGTGGGACTCACTGGAGGAGTCAGGTTTTACTGTTTCATGAGCAGAGGCTGCAGAAATGAGCTGTCTTTGAAGATGAAAACTGTCTAAGGAAATCAGCCATCCCATATTATTTTTTCTCATAGTTCAGGAATAAACTTCTGGACAGACCAAAAGAAAATATTGCAGAAAAAAGTAATGATTCAACTCTGCTATTGTTGCCCTGACATATATCATTGAGACACTGGTTATAGCGTCGGATTCATCTCGATACTAAATAAGTTACACTTCCATCCTCAACTTACTTAGGCTCATGAAGCCAAGACCCACTAAGAGACAGCGCCAATGAAAAAAATCCATCAATATTAAGGTCATCTTGTTATTAAAATAAACCAGGTTTGACTCCAATATAATTTTTCACTTTTCAAATTTGCCAGTATTCAAAAGAAGAAGAACACCCAATTTGGAGAGGCATGGTGAAATAAGCACTCATATATACTGCTAAAGAGACTATGTGCATGTGTGGTTAGTTGCTCAGTCATGTCCAACTCTTTGTGACCCCATGGACTTGAGCCTGCCAGGCTCCTCTGTCCATGGGGATTCTCCAGGCAAAAATACTAGAGCGGGTTGCCATGCCCTCCTCCAGGGGATCTTCCTAACTTAGGGATCAAACCCAGGTCTACCACATTGCAGGCAGATTCTTTACCATCCGAGCCACCAGGGACACCCAAGAATGCTGAAGTGGATCACCTGGAGAGATCCAGGGGATCTTCCTGACCCAGGAATCAAACTGGGGTTAAAGACACTATACATTGGTATTACCTTTCTGGGGAAAATTTTGTAAAATATAGTCAAGCCTTAAAAATCTCCAAATTTTTTTACCTCGTAATTTCCTTTCTAGAAATTTATCTTAAGAAAATTATCAGGAATTTCCACAAAGACTTACATGTAATGATAAGCATTACAGCATTTCTATATTAGCAGAATAACAAAAACAATCAAAATACATAAAATAGGGAATTGTCAAATCATGTCATATATCCATATGATCATATTCTATGTACCTATATATTAGGGAGGATAGGATAGAAATTATTCTACCATAACAAGTTAACCTGGAAATCCCATTGGCTTACCAAAATAAGGGCCTAATAAGCCATTTGTGCTGCCTGTCCAACTCTGAGTGTCAGGAGTCTCTTAGCTTCAGATAGCCATTCTGAGACAAAGGCTGATGGAAGATCCACCATAAGATGTCACCCATTTAGCAGAAAAAGAAATAAATTGGTGGATGGGACATAGCAGCTATTTTACACTTGGCCCAGAAAGTTATTCCTCATTTTCGCCCTTTACGTTTATGCTCACTGGCCAGAATTAGTCATGTAGCCCTAAATGCAGAGGACCAAATGGAATGCTTGGTAAGCACCAACATCTCTACCAGAACAGTTAAAAAAAAACATTTTGTAGAGATTTAAAAGAACAAGATGCTCATGATATGTTTAACTAGAAAAGCAAACTTAAATGCTTTGTCTTGAATATAATTGAGGATTTGTAAAATATAATACATTCCTTTTTACTTAATGCATTTTGAAAATGTTCTTAAATGGGTGACTTTCATAATAAAATTATTTTTGAATACATGTCATTTAGCCTAGGATAGTCAATGTAAACTTCTTCTTCTCTTTATTGATACCTAACTCAATCAGATACTGAGTGCTAGGCCCCAAAATACAGAGATGGACCTGATAGTCATACCCTCAAGAAGTTCACAGTCAAATAGGGAGAAAAATGCATAAAATCTTTCAGGGCAGCATTGGTAGTGTGATGTGATAGGAGAGGTGCATACAGAGTCTATGGGTGAGCAGAGACAGGAGGAAGGCAAAGACAAGGAGAATTGGAGAATGCTACAAAAGAGAAGATAATTGTTATAGCAACTTGCAACATAAAAGATCTTCAAAATGTTTTCTCCTTGTTTTCAAAACTTACATTCTTTTGCTTTATTGCCTTAACTCTAGGCTGGTTTGATATTAAGACTCATTGCCACAAGTAACTGGGGACAAGAGTAGTTATGTGCCCTAAAGCTAGGATCTAAGCACCTCATGCGAAGAGTTGACTCATTGGAAAAGACCCTGATGCTGGGAGGGATTGGGGGCAGGAGGAGAAGGGGACAACAGAGGATGAGATGGTTGGATGGCATCACTGACTCAATGGACATGAGTTTGAGTAAGCTCTGGGAGTTGGTGATGGACAGGGAGGCCTGGTGTGCTGCGATTCATGGGGTCACAAAGAGTCGGACATGACTGAGTGACTGAACTGAACTGAACTGAAGATGCCTAGGATAGAAACACAAATACCAACATGGTCTCTACCCAATACCTTACATTATATACCTAGTCTCTAATGATATCTGCTTAACCTCTTCACAGGAGCAATTTGAAGCCTAGCTTACAAGGCTTAGGCTCTTAGAAGAAAGTCCCATTCCCCTGCCCCTGGGTCCTCACTAACCAATCACAGACTTAATTGCTGCTCCACAACTTTCCACCCTTCCACAGCCAAGTTAATCATGACACAGTAACCTGCCTGCCTACCAGTCTCTCCTTTGCCCAGGTGCCTGCTACCTGGTCACTAGAATATGTGTACCTCAGATATCAATTTCAGCCCAACAGAATGCAAATTCACTGCATCCTCTTTGATTTGAGCTGCCTTTGGACATGTTAGACACTGTCAGTTCCTCTGGAGAACCTCACCACTTGAAGTTCCACCATACTTCCACCACACACAGAGATATTTTGGTAATGCCAGAGTGCTCCACTGTTCCTTCCTAGACCAGAGGTATGACTTCTGACCACTCTCCCATTAATATTTATCATCTTCACCAAGCACATTTATGCCATTTCAGTGTGATGGCTTATTAAATTGGTACAATAATGATTTTTGAATGCAGATTGTGCTCATAAGAAATGTGAAATTGTTTGCATCTATAAAATGTGATTATCTTTAGATTGCTCATTTTAGAGAAAAAAACATTTTGTGCTTAGCACAATGAGAGATTATAACTCCTTACCATTTCTAATGGTTAATGATGCAAACTAACAATGCCCCTGCATATCATTCATCATTTCAAGATGGATAGCTTAACTGGGAAAATGTTGCCAACCTAATAAAATACATATAAAATATTGGTCCAGTCAGCTATTGTGAAAACCAACAACAAAGAAATACAGTTAGATTAACAGGGACTGACTACATACATTGGGTTGGCCAAAAATTTCGTTTCGGTTTTTCTATAGTATCTTACAGTAAAACCTGAATGAACTTTTTGCCCAACCCAGTCATTTGGTGTGTTGATAGAGTATACATACTAAAATAAGTAACTCCATTGCCATGATTATTGAGTTGAGAGGTTAGTGTCTCAAAAGTATTTAACTGCATACTAACACACAGGGCTTGCTTACGTTGTCCCAGGGGCAGTGCAGTAAAGATTTCAAGACCAAAAAACATACAAAAAGTGTATGTGTATGTATGGAACAGCTATCCAGGACTTCCCTGGTGGTCCAGTGGTTAGGACTCCATGCTTCCACTGCAGGGGACACAGTTCAATCCCTGATTGGAGAACTAAGATTCTGCATACTGTACAGTGTGGCCAAGAAATAACATAGCATAAGAAATAATCAAATAAAATAAATATAGAACAGCTATCCAATGGACTAACAGTAATAAACATTAGTGGGGAAAATTTTTCTACAATAACATAAAACATTAGGTTTAAATTTTTAAAAGACGATTTGCTTATTGAATTTTTATGGATTAAAATTAAAACTGCATGTAAATCCATGGCTAATTCATTTCAATGTATGACAAAAACCAACTGCAATGATGTAAAGTAATTAGCCTCCAACTAATAAAAATAAATGAAAAAATAAATAAATAAATAAATAAATAAAACTAAAACTGCCATATGACCCAGCAATCCCACTGCTGGGCATACACACTGAGGAAACCAGAATTGAAAGAGACATGTGTACCCCAGTGTTCATTGCAGCAGTATTTACAATAGCTAGGACATGGAAGCAACCTAGATGTCCATCAGCAGACAAATGGATAAGGAAGTTGTGGTACATATACACAATGGAATATTACTCAGCTATAAAAAAAATGCATTTGAGTCAGTTCTAATGAGGTGGATGAAACTGGAGCCTATTATACAGAGTGAAGTAAGTCAGAAAGAGAAATACCAATACAGTATATTAACACATATATATGGAATTTAGAAAGATGGTAATGATGACCCTATATGCAAGACAGCAAAAGAGACACAGATGTAAAGAACAGACTTTTGGACTCTGTGGGAGAAGGCGAGGGTGGGATGATTTGAGAGAATAGCATTGAAACATGTATATTACCATATGTAAAACAGATGACCAGTGCAAGTTTGATGCATGAAGCAGGGCACTCAAAGCTGGTGCTCTCAGACAATCCAGAGGGATAGAAGAGGGAGGTGGGAGGGGGCTCAGGATGGGGGGGACATATGTGTACCCGGCTGATTCATGTCAATGTATGGCAAAAACCACCACAATATTGTAAAGTAATTAGTCTCCAATTAAAATAAATAAATTAATTAAAAATAAAATTTAAAAAGTTTAAAAGAAGTAAATCTAAGGTTTTATACAATTCAGATTTAAGTTTAAAGAAATATATTTATTTCAGTCTTAGAAATATGCTTCAGGTGATTTTTAAAATCTTTATTTTAACATCAGCAAATTACACTCTAAAGCAGGGGTCTGCCAACCACAGTCTACAGGCCAAATCCATCCTACCACCTACTTTGGCTAATAAAGTTTTAGTGGAATGCAGCCATGCCTATTCTTTTATGTATTCTCTATGTGTTTTTTTCCCACTTTACAATGACATAGTTGAGTATTTGTGACAAAGTCCATATGGCCCATAAAGCCCCAAACATTTACTATTTGGCCCTTAACAGAAAAAGTTTCCTGGCTGGTGCCTGCTCTTGAGCGGAATAGTCAGATATAGTAGCCACATGTGACTATGTAAATTTAAAAGAATCAAAGTGGAGAATTATCTGGTGGTCCAGTGGTTAGGATTCCACACTTTCACTGCAGTGGTTATGGGTTCAATCCCTGGTTGGAGAACCAAGATCCTGCATGCCACATAGCACGGTCAAAAAAGGAAAAAAAAAAAGAAAATGAAATAAAATTTAAAATTCAGTTGCTTAGTCACACTAGCCACATTTCAAGTAGCCATGTGTGGCTAATGGCTACCATGTTAGACATTGCATCATTTCCATCATGGCAGAAAGTTTCATTAGATAACAAGGCTACTCAAAGTGTGGTTCATGTACCAGCAGCATTGTCATTTCTGGGAAACATGTTAGAAATGCAGAATGTGGGCCCCTACTAAATCAGAACCTACAGTTTTACAAGATGCCCAGGTGATTCTTATGCACATTAATAATTGATAAGCAGGGTCTGGGTGAAGAGGTTCAATAGATGGGCAACAGATGATTCAGTAATGAGAGGAAAGTGCCATCACTAGGGCAAATAAAATACAAAGAAGCTCCCCATAATGGAGACTCTGATAACTATAAGACCACTCTGCCCTCAGCACCTCCTGTGTGCAGGCTCCAGAAACTCATACTGTATTGAAGGGTGGCATCCAGGCCAATGATGTCCAGAAAGGCAAAGTCCTTTCAATGTTGTATTGTTGTTGCTGTTTTATCATTGCCATTAATATAAGGTTCCTGGTGATGTTATGATTTGAGGACAGCTACACAAAATAGTAGCCTGGGAAGCCCTGAGCCTCTAGAAAAGAAGCCACTTGAGACATCTGTGTGCTGAGAACTGTCTGTACACATGCGAGCTAAAGGCAGACCAGGGAGCTGTTTCTTGGTGTTGGAATGACTTCAACCTAGGTCTCAAATTCCCTTCTCTTCCTCCAAACCCATGGAGAGAAACTGGTCCATAAACCAAACTCATGGAAGTATCTCCCTATTTTAGTTTTGTTTTGTTGATTTTGGGTTAAAAACATTAGAAGACTAAGGAGGCAATGAGAAAAATCTTAAAATAATTCTATTCGAAAAAGACTTCCTCATTCCAGAGGCTAAGACTAATGCATAGAAGTTATTGCTACTGAACCCAAGTTTGTGTGCCTGATGTACAGTGAGGCCAAACAAACCAAACATTAGTATTTGGAGCAGAGAGAGGTTTACTGCAGGACCAAGAAAGGGGTATGAGTAGCTTGTGCTCAAAAGACCCAAACTCCCTAATGGTTTTTAGGGAAGAATTTTTAAAGGCAAAATTTGGAGTGAGGGCTGCAGGGTGTATGACTTTCTTCTGATTGGTTGGTGGTGAGGTAACAGGGTGGTGTTCCAGGAATCTCAACCTTCTGGTTCCAGCTAGTCTGGGGTCTACTTACTCGTGGTCAGCAAATAGTCACCATCCTCCATCTGCTTGGGGGTCTTAGTTTCTGTACAGCTCAAAGACATGCCTCAGATTGTTACCTATAATCCTTTGGAAGGAACTAGGAATCCGGGAACTCTATCCTACTAACTGCTTGAGTCTGCCCTTTGGAACTCAGAGAAGGCCTAGAAGCCTTTTTTTCCCCTGCAAATAAGAAACAGGGGACACAGAGGGGCTTTTGTATCTGGGAGGACCCTGTAGAATCCTGTCTGGTTTCAATCACCTCTTTTCTTTGCTACTCCTACAATCTTAAAGGGGACTGGGGCTGGACAAGAAGAGAATACAGTTTTGGATAGAGAGGTTAATTGTAAACTTGGTAGGGAAACTCAGTTTTAGGGGAACTTTGTTTCATTATGAGGAAGCAGATGTTGGTTCCTGTAGAGAGGGCCTGCCTGTTATAGTGGAAGACCAGAGGGACTGTCAACCCTACAAGTGTTCTAGTGAAGGGCTCCTTTGGAGCAAAGCTTTTCAACCAAGTGAAAAAACCAGAATCATTACAGGTGGGAGTGAGGATGGATAAGGGGACAATTTGTGTAGTCTGGGAAAACAAATTATAATTTGATCTTCACTTTAGGTATTTAGAAATTTTAAATCATAATCAAGAAGGTTGTGATATTTTTCTGTTTATTACAACATGGTATGGATAATAAAATGATAAAACTCTCTTTAGTTTAGAGGTGGAAATAGCTTCAGGGGATTGGCCTCATGACCTTGTGAATTTGCTCTGATCTGAGGTCTAACACTTGGCATTGAAGACTCAGAAAGCTGAATGAATCACATATAGAGACAGAGGTGAATCCACTCACTGACTGCTCCAGAGTGCACTTGTGGGAATCAAACTCAGAGCAACAATATATTAATATAAAACCCAAATGTGAACTTTTTAATGTACAATGAAAAGTATGTCACAAGAATTAGATAGTTGGCACAAATTCATTGTCTTCCTTTTCTCCCTATCTTTATCTATAATTCAGAGGTATAATATGTATAATTCAGAGTATACTCTGAGTGTCAATTTGTTGATATGCAGAGAAACTCAGTGTTATAGGATCTAGATCATTTTAAGGATAGCTTATTCTTTCCCTCCTTTGCAAACATATATTTGAGTTCAAACCTTAAATCCTTAAATGATTACTTTGTGATATTTCATGGACTCAACTAAAGATAACTTTTTTTTTTCTTTTGGCCACACATCATAGGTCCTCAATCAGGGGACCAGGGATCAAACCTTCGCCCCCTGAAGTAGAAGGGCAGAGTCTTAGTCATTGTTCTGCCAGGGACATCCTTGTATTGTATTTATGATAGAATTGTTCGCCAAAGGAAGAGGAAAACTTGCTTCTGTCATTCCTTTCATTTATTTATTCACTTCCCCAGTCATCCATTTACTCATTCATTCATTGGACATATGTAAGTGTCTATCACATGCTGCTGTTTTTTAGTCATTTAAGTGGTGTCCAACTCTTTGCAACCCTGTGGACTGTAGCCCACCAGGCTCCTCTGTCCATGGGATTCTCCAGGCAAGAATACTGGAGTGGGTTGCCATTTCCTCCTCCAGGGGATCTTCCCAACCCAGGGATCAAACCCATGTCTCTTGCATCTCCTGCATTGGCAGGTGGATTCTTTACCACTGAGCCACCAGGGAAGCCCTCCTACCATGTGTTAGGCTCTCCCTAATATGCATTAGAGATACAGGCATGGAAAAAACAGGCAAAAACAAAGTATATATTCACATGCAGTTAATATATAGATGTACAATAACAGAAAAGGAGACAATTAAAGCAAGGAAGAGAGATAGAGATTGAGGTTCAGTTCACTTCAGTCCTCAGTCATGTCTGACTCTTTGCAACCCCATAGACTGCAGCATACCAGGCTTCCTTGTCCATCACCAACTCTTGGAGCTTGCTCAAACTCATGTCCATTGAGTCAGTGATGCCATCCAACCACCTCATCTTCTGTGGTCCCCTTCTCCTCCTCCTTTCAATCTTTCCCAGCATCAGGGTCTTTTCCAATGAGTCAGTTCTTCACATCAGGTGGCCAAAATATTGGAGCTTCAGCTTCAGCATCAGTCCTTCCAAAGAATATTCAGGACTGATTCCCTTTAGGATGGACTGGTTGGATCTCCTTGCAGTCCAAGGGACTCTCAAGAGTCTTCTCCAACACCACAGTTCAAAAGCATCAATTCTTTGGCTCTCAGCCTTCTTTATAGTCCAACTCCCACATCCATACATGACTACTGGAAAACCATAGCTTTGATAGATGGACCTTTGTTGGCAAAGTAATGTCTCTGTTTTTTTAATATGCTGTCTAGCTTAGTCATAGCTTTTTTTCCTAAGGAGCAAGTGTCTTTCAATTTCATGGCTGCAGTCACCACATGCAATGATTTTGGAGCCCAAAGAAAATAAAGTCTGTCACTGTTTCCATTGTTTCCCCATCTATTTGCCATGAAGTGATGGTACCAGATGCCATGATCTTAGTTTTCTGAATGTTGAGTTTTAAGTCAACTTTTTCACTCTCCTCTCACTTTCATCAAGAGGCTCTTTAGTTCTCTGCTTTTCTGCCATAAGGGTAGTGTCATCTGCGTTTCTGATATTATTGATATTTCTCCCAACAATCTTGATTCCAGAGATTGACATAGGGGAGTGAAATTTTAAACTGGTGATCACATAGGGCTCAAAGATAAGCTTTCCCCTAGTTTCCTTAGATAACCAGACCCTTTACCCTTATGAATGACACATTATTTTTTTTTTAGCAACATTCAGTGATGTGAGTGAAATGCTAAAGCCTTAAAAGCTATGCTGTCTCTTTAAGGCAATGATTTGAAATCAGGACAGCAGATTAGAATCACCTGGGGGAGCTTTTAATAAACCACCTGGGCCCCACCCTCTTTGGATTAAATAAGAATCTCTTGTGATATCAATAGTTTGTAAAAACTCCCCAGGTGACTCTAAATTGCAGCCAAAGCTGCAGATCACTGTTTCAAGGTGACTTTGCTTTAATTTAAAAAACATTGAGCTGAAAGTTTAATTCTTCAAAGGCCACATTATTTCCTATTTTGGGGGGCAACATACCTTGTTCCTCCAAATTACTCTATAGGAAACAAAAGTGTATTGTCTATAAACTGTTACATTCAGAGCAACATATCCATATTGATGGATGTGATTCAATATCCTTTAACGATTTATAAAATAGGATCAGGAAAGAAGTACCAAACAATCTTTTTAAAAATAAATTTGAAAGGTGCAAAAATAAAAACCGTCTCCAAGATTAGGATCTCCCCCTTTCTGACAGATTTCTTCTTACCAATAATAAAGCTCCTACTCTTGTTTGGCAGACTCTTCAGTATTAAAAGTGCCACCTCTTTCCTCCTTGGAGAATAGAAAATTGAGTTAGTAATCTAGCTGCAGTCACATTTAGCTATTGATTTGTTTCAGTTCTAAGACAGGTGCTGCACTGAGAATTACAGCACTGGGTTGCTGGGTACTGAGGAGATTTCCACAGATCTCCTCTCAGGGAGACTGTTTATAGGAAATTCACAAATTTGAAATGCACACCACTGGTGGCTAATGAGGTAATTAATATGAAACAGACCAGATCTGTATGATACAAGTGCAATACAGGAGGACAGTGATTCAGAACTTCAGAAAGGAGACATTGCTGATTATACACGCAAAAGCACTGGGAAATGGGGTTGTGGATTTACCTGAAAAACTTGTCACATGCAATTTGGTTGGTCTGAAAATTGCAAACAGTGATATCGACTAGGAGACCCCAAGTTTGATTCACCCCAAAGCTAACACCTGTCACGATTTGCTCATGAGCAAGTTGAAATTTGATACCTATCTTGCTTTCCCTTGAGATATACATGGGTTTCATAGTAAAGACAAGAAAATGCTCTCCTCCAGGGGTACAACAGAAAGCCATGGCCCACAGGAATATCACAGAGAATATTAATCCGTTCCCAAAGTAGGCCCAATAGAAGCAGAGAGGAGAGGATAAGAACTTTGAGTACAACCTCTGCACTGTGAGGCTCTCCTTGCCCTACAGCTTATTTCTTTTCATTCATCTGTTCCTTCACTTGAAAGGAACCTTTGCTCCAAAATGTACAGAGGATAAAAGAACTGGTTTAGTTTCAGGACACACGTCATGAAAGCATTTTCTTCTGTGTGTCCTAGCCCAGGAGACGCCCCTCTTTTAAAATGGGAATGAACCATTCTGTTCTGAGCCTGGGGTCATTTGAGTAAAAGAGGGAAATGGGGTGGAAGAAATATGTTAGGTACTCACAATGCATCAGGCATTTGACCTAGATTGGTATCATCTGTAGTGGTTTGAATAGTGTCCACCCTCCCCATTCACGTCCGCTCAGAACCTCAGAACATGACCTGAGTTGGAAATAGGTCTTTGCAGATGTCATCAGTTAAGGATCTTGAGCTGATATGATTCTGGAATTAGGGTGATCCTTTGATTCAATAATTGTTCTTATAAGAAGAGAGGAAGGCCATGTCAAGATGGAGGCAGAGGTTGGGTGATGTGACCATAGCTGAGGAACACCCGGGACCACCAGGAGCTGAAAGAGGTGAGGATGTCTTCTCCTCTTGAGCTCTCAGAGGGAGAACAGCCCTGCTGACATGTTAATTTTGGACTTTTGGCCTCCAGACCTGTGAGAGCATGTATTTCTGGTTTTTGAAGCCATCAAAATACTGGTAATTTGTTCAGGCAGCCCTAGGAATCTACTACGCCATCCAATTCAAAACACATTTATGAGGAACACAGGCTTATCCTCACTTTCTAGGTGAGGAAGCTGAAGCCACTCAGCAGTGGAGAGAGAATTTCAAACTCATACCTGTTTGACCTTAAGGCTGCTCTCTTAACCCACACTGCTTGTCTAATAAGAAAATGCCCTCATCAACTGCCTTCTGAGCCTGAGCCTCCCTAACTGTAATGGGCATATGAATCAGGGGCTCTTATTAAAATGCAGCTTCTGAGTTCTTTGGTTTGGAAGGTTCCTGAGATTCTGCATTTCCGACATGATCCAGTGATCAGCACTTAGGTACCCCTTTAGGTAGCAAGGACCTGAATCAGTGATCAGAAAAGTGTTTTGGCACAAAGAGTCAGATAGTACATATTCTCAGCTTTGCAGGTCATACAGTCGCTGTTGTAGCTGCCCAACCCTGTTGTTGTCACATGAAAGCAGCCATAGACGATAGACATGAAAATTTGAATGTCATGTAATTTTCGTGTGCCATGAAATATTATCCTTTTGATATTTTTTTAGCCATTACAAAATGTTTTAAAAAATTCTTAGTTTCCTGTTGATGCAGAAAGAGGTGGCAGCCTGACTTTGACCCACAGGCTATGGTTTGCAGAACCCTGGTCTAAATTACTAACACCTGGTGGGTGCGTAATATAGAAGCGATGATCTTATTTTTTTTTAAAGGCAGCGTATTTGAAAAGCATCCTGGTATGGATAGAGAATTGGAGTGGGAATGAGAAAATCTAGGTTTCAAATGCGACCTGTGCTCTTTATTCACAAATGACTTCTCTGAGCTCTGTCATTTTTTCCATTTCTTTACTGGAGTTGATGATAAAAATTGCCCTCATTATCTTCCTGGGTTATTTGGGGGTTAAATGGTAAAAGATATTCCCTAGCTCCACTTTCACAGATGGCAATGTGACCCCACTCCAGTACTCTTGCCTAGAAAATCCCATGGATGGAGGAGCCTGGTAGGCTGCAGTCCATGGGGTCGCTAAGAGTTGGACACGACTGAGCGACTTCACTTTCACTTTTCACTTTCACACATTGGAGAAGGAAATGGCAACCCACTCCAGTGTTCTTGCCTGGAGAATCCCAGGGACGGCGGAGCCTGGTGGGCTGCTGTCTATGGGGTCGCACAGCAGTCGGACACGACTGAAGCGACTTAGCAGCAGCAGCTCCACTTTCTTCCTGTTCCTCTACCCTCTTTGTTCACTTTTGCATACAAATTTACTCTCAGCAGGTAAATTAGCTGAGATGAGAATATTAATTTAAGTGGACTTGTGTCAACATCAGTCTTAGAAATAAAGGTGCCAGTGTGCCTTGAAAACTGGTACATCATCAAACTAAAAACACTGGAAATAGATACTTGTAGGCCTGCAGCAAACAAACTCCAAAGCCTGACAGACATCTGAGAGGATACCAGAATGGTGGCTAGATGGCAGGGGAAGAGGGATGATGAGGGCTGAGAAACAGCAGCATGCAAAAGGAATAGGGGGTGTAAGGAAAAGAAGCCAGGGACAAGGATGGAGTTTGAGCATGTCATCCCTTTATTAATCAGCATTGCAACTCACACCATTGTGGAGATGGCTATACACCACTATGTATAAAACATGCTTATTTGATCCAAACATTCTCACTTAAAAGACATCTTTAGGAGCAAGGACAGGATTAATTCACATTGACACTGGCTTCCTATGAAGTTCATCTTGATTAAAATCTTCCTCAACTGGTGAGCCACAAAAATGAACCAGGAAACACTGGACCCTCATTAATTGCTCAAAGGTAACATTTAATTTGCAAATCTATCTTTTCATTTGCCAGTTGAAAGTAAACAAGGAAGGGCAGGGGGTTCACAGAAAAGGAGCTAATATTCAAGTTTTTACAAGTAAGATGAATTTGACCTTAAAGATAATGTTGAATTGCCATTCCCGTAACATACCTTCCATTTACCAGTCACATCCACAACTGGGTATTGTTTTTGCTTTGACTCTGTCTCTTCATTCTTTCTGGAGTTATTTTTCCACTGTTCTCCAGTAGGGTATTGGGCACCTACCAACCTGGGGAGTTCATCTTTCAGTGTCCTATCTTTTTGCCTTTTCATGCTGTTCATGGGGTTCTCAAGGCAAGAATACTGAAGTGGTTTTGCCATTCCCTTCTCCAGTGGACCACATTTTTTCAGAACTCTCCACCATAACCCGTATCTTGTGGGTGGTCCTACACAGCATGGCTCATAGTTTCATGGAGTGATTAGATTGGTTAGTTTTCTGTGATTGTGGTTTTCAGTCTGTCTGCCCTCTGACAGAGAAGGACAAGAGGCTTATGGAAACTTCCTGGTAGGAGAGACTGACTGAGGGGGAAACTGGGTCTTGTTCTGATTGGTGGGACCATGCCCTATAAATTGTTAATCCACGATGGTGTGATCACTCACCTAGAGCCAGACATCCTGGAATGTGAAGTCAAGTGGGCCTTAGGAAGCATCACTATGAACAAAGCTAGTGGAGGTGATAGAATTCCAGCTGAGCTATTTAAAATCCTAAAAGATGATGCTGTTAAAGTGCTGCACTCAATATGTCAGCAAATTTAGAAAACTCAGCAGTGGTCACAGGACTGGAAAAGGTCAGTTTTCATTCCAATCCCAAAAAAAGGCAATGCCAAAGAATGCTCAAACTACCACACAATTGCACTCATCTCACACGCTAGTAAATTAATGCTCAAAATTCTCAAAGCCAGGCTTCAGCGATACATGAACTGTGAACTTCCAGATGCTCAAGCTGGATTTAGAAAAGGCAGAGGAACCAGAGATCAAATTGCCAACATCCGCTGGATCATTGAAAAAGCAAGGGAGTTCCAGAAAAACATCTATTTCTGCTTTATTGACTATTCCAAAGCCTTTGACTGTGTGGATCACAATAAACTGTGGAAAATTCTGAAAGAGATGGGAATACCAGACCACCTGACCTGCCTCTTGAGAAACCTGTATGCAGGTCAGGAAACAACAGTTAGAACTGGACATGGAACAACAGACTGGTTCCAAATAGGAAAAGGAGTACATCAAGGCTGTATATTGTCACCCTGCTTATTTAACTTATATGCAGAGTACATCATGAGAAATGCCAGGCTGGATGAAGCACAAGCTGGAATCAAGATTGCCAGGAGAAATATCAATAACCTCAGATATGCAGATGACACCACTCTTATGGCAGAAAGTGAAGAGGAACTAAAGAGCCTCTTGATGAAAGTGAAAGAGGAGAGTGAAAAGGTTGGCTTAAAGCTCAGCATTCAGAAAACTAAGATCATGGCATCTGGTCCCATCACTTCATGGCAAATAGATGGGGAAACAGTGGCAGACTTTATTTTGGGGGGCTCCAAAATCATGGCAGATGGTGACTGCAGCCATGATAGTCATGTATGGATGTGAGAGTTGGACTATAAAGAAAGCTGAGTGCCAAAGAATTGATGGTTTTGAACTATGGTGTTGGAAAAGACTGTTGAGAGTCTCTTGTCCTGCAAGGAGATCCAACCAGTCCATCCTAAAGGAAATCAGTCCTGAATATTCATTAGAAGGACTGCTGTTGAAGCTGAAACTCCAACACATTGGTGACCTGATGCAAAGAGCTGACTCATTTGAAAAGACCCTGATGCTGGGAAAGATTGAAGGTGGGAGAAGGGGATGACAGAGGATGAGATGGTTGGATGGCATCACTGACTCAATGGACATGAGTTTGAACAAACTCCGGGAGTTGGTGATGGACAGGGAGACCTGGCGTGCTGCAGTCCATGGGGTTGCAAAGAGTTGGACACGCCTGAGCAACTGAACTGAACTGAACCGAACCTTCCATTCAGTTCAGCCAACATTTCCAAAGCACTCACTAGGTATTAGGCACTGGACAACACCCCAGCTCCACCAATGGGTTCAAACAGAGAAGGACCTTGTCCATGCCCACAAGGAATTTGAAGTCTAGAATGAGAGACAGGCCTGCCCAATCAATAGCCACAATAGACCACAGAATACATGCAATTAAGACAGTGTATACAAGGTTCAGTGGAATGGATGGTGAAGGAGGTTTTATTCCAGCTGGGGCCAAGGGAGCAAGGGTAATGGCATAAAGATCGGGCAAAGAACACCCAAGTAAGTTTTTGAAGAATATTTCATGTATATAGAATGCTTATTACATGCCAGACATTAAGCTACATAAACACATTTGATCTTCACAGTAATGTATTCTTTTTCTTTTCCTAAAAGTTAGGATTGGGATTGAGAGACACCAGTCATTCTTTACCAAACTGAAAACACATAAGTGCAAGAGGCATGCATCAGCCATGTCAGCCTATGTGCACACTCAAGCACTCCAAACTGCCCTTTACAAAATGGTACAGGCAAATGACAAATGAGAATGAATGAACCCATGAGCAAACAGAAACAAAGACAAGAAATGGGGTGTTCAAGCAAGAGAAAAGGAGGACTACCTGTTTAAGTGGACATTAACAAGTTTTCAGTTGTTTACATGTCTTAGGTCAAGCAGCCATAATGTAAACAGTCTATTTCCAGCCACATTCCTCCCATCCCAGCTAATTGCACCATGATCAGTCACGTGACCCACCTTTTGACCTGTGGATACCAATGCAGGGAGTCAAAAATACCTAAGGAAAAGTAAATCTAAAAGGACAGTAGCTAGTTGAAGCCTGAGTCTCCTGAGGGCTTTCTAGCACCTGCTTTGTGATACCTAGCTGTTCTCTGCCCTTGGACTCCATGGGCTGCCTCTGTATCTTACCAATAAAATTCCTGATTTTTGGCTTGTGGTATTTTAAAGTGGAAGTTTCAGTTAGCTTCAACCAAAAGAATCTTACCTAAAACATAAAAGAAGAACCTGGGCAATTATTTCTCAAGAGGGTAACTTTTCAGTGTACCCACAGGTTCCTGAGTAGAGCTTTTGTTTCATTCACAGCAAATTATTTCACAGAATATTATAATGTTAAAGAATAAGAATTTCAGTGCTTTGGGTGATAGGATTTAACACTTCCATATCTGCACTATATTCCCTCATTTTAGATCCTCTATTATAGGACTGCTGATTTTAACAATTATAAGAGAGACTGAGGCATGTAAAAAGCAGCTATATATTAATGACTCCTCTGGTATAAAACTCAATGAACATGACAGATTGAACCAGTTAAACAATCCCTTTTCCCATACTGTTTACCCATAAAAAAATAAGACCTGGTTGCCACTTGATGAAAGCTGCCCCAAACACAACACTGGAAGAATATTCATGTGTGCTCAGTTTTTCCAAATCCCTCTTATTGTGTCCTAATCATATTATGGATGGTGGAAAGAGGAGAGTCTTTGAGTTTGAATCTGAACTCCATATTCAGAAATGTGAAAATATATACAGGCCCACTGGAACCTGGAGCCTTTATCCATCCTCATTCTGCTTACCTTGTAGGGCATTTTTGAGGATCAGATGACACTTTGGAAATGCAAGTGCTTTGTCATCCTACCACCATGTCGGTGTGAGGAATTAGGGGGCAAAAAAGGAAGGATTAAAGAGGAAACTGACATTTGTTGACTTGTATGACTTCTCAATTAGCCTGTAGAACATCCTGCTGCTAGGTATTGGATGGGCCCATAAAGTTCATTTGGGTTTCTCTGTACCAGCTTATGGAAAAACTGGAATGAACTTTTTGCCCAACCCAATATTATTTTTCTTTTCCTATTTTATACATGAGGAAATGGAGGGTCATTGAAGCGCTTAAGTTATATCAACAATCATAACAGAAAAACAGCTTTCCATACTAAAATGTTATTTTCCATGTCTCAACACTCATACTCATTTACCGTCTTCTTTCAAAGGTAGTTATAAGAATTCTTTAGCACAATGATTCGATAACAAGTTATGTATATTTCATGATGAGATCAACCAGTGAGGAACCATGCTACTCCCCTGCATCAACCATTTCTGTGTTAGTCTAGTTGTGGAGGCTGACTTCAAAATATTTCATTTGGATGCAACAAGCCATTCAGCTGAATTGGAGGGCAAGTTGTAGCACAGGATATTTTTATTCCTTTTGATAAAGGAAGAAAAGGTCACATATTTGCCAACCTTCCCATCAAACCTGTTTGTCTTCAATGTGTTAGCACAAAAGGTGCCCCAGCAGAAGGGTTGAGTGGGAACTGAAATTCAGCCATAGCTCTGTTCATCAAGCCTGGCACAATGGCAAGAAGCTATTTCATTCCAGAGAAAGCAATTTTCTGCCAGTGTGCCCAAGCCCAGCTGTATAAGTCTGGGAGGGATATCATTTATTGATTCAAGGTATCCTTAAAAAGGCAACCTATTGACTAATGTCTCCCCTTTTCTTTCAAAGGCATGTTTTTTTCCCCCTAAAGGCACATTTTAATCCAAGAGTGAAAGCAACTTCTGCTCAAGGAGAAAATACAAACAAACACCTGTCTGTATAGTCCATAACTATCAGGTGATCCCCAAATAAAATTTATAATACAAGTGGTTGATTTTTTGAGGCAACAAAATCACAGAAACCTAATTGCAGAGACAAAGGTAGTCCTTTGCTTCTGATCGCCTTGTAAGGAGATATTCAACATGGGCCCGAATCAGAGGGAACAGATTCTCTGAGATTATGTCTTTGAACAAGGCTCAGTGATGCAGCTCTTGATCCTACCTATGTAGCACAACATGAGACTACTTTGCTTAAGAACCTTGGTTCTGGTGGGACAGGGAAAGGCAGAAAGAAACCTTGGGGAAACAAAGCAGCACTCCAGATTCAGATTCTCTAGGAGGGACATCAAAGTATCAGTTTTCAGCATGGCTTTGGTCTTTTCATAATCAGCTCTTATCTTTCCCAAGGTTTCCCTGTTGGGTCAGATGGTAAAACATCTGCCTGCAATGCGGGAGACCCAGATTCAATCACTGTGTTGGGAAGATCCCCTGGAGAAGAAAATGGCTACCCACTCCAGTATTCTTGTCTGGAAAATTCCATGGATGGAGGAGCCTGGTAGGCTACACTCCATGGGGTTGCAAAGAGTTGGACATGACTGAGTGATTTCACTTTCACTATCTTTCCTAATAATGGCTTTAATAGACATTGTCTTGTGATTGATTGTAAAATATATAGAGGTGATTCTCATCCGTTGTTATATATTGCATATTTATGTCCACCCCCCCCCCAGTTTTATATGCTTAAAATCTAATGTCTGATGTGATGGTATTAGGAGGTGAGGCCTTTGGGAGATAATTAGGTCATGAGTGTGGAGCCCTCATGATAGGATTAGTGCCCTTGTAATTAGTGCTTGTGTAAGAAGAGAGCTTGCTTCCTTTCTCTCTTCTCCACCATGTGAAGATATAATAAGAAAATGGCCATCTGCAAATGAGGATGCTGGCCTTTGCTAGACACTGGATCCATCAGCACCTTGATCTTGACTTCCCAGCCTCCAGAAATGTGAAAAGTAAAAGTTGGTTGTTTAAGACACCCACTCTACTTTAATTTATATGTGGGCTTCCCAGGTGGTGCTAGTGGTAAAGAACCCACCTGCCAATGCAGGGAAGACGTAAGAGACACGGGTTCAATTCCTGGGTTGGGAAGAACCCCTGGAGGAGGGCACAGTAACCTACTCCAGTATTCTTGCCTAGGCAAATCTGATGGACAGAGGAGCCTGGCGGGCTGCAGTCCATAGGGTTGCAGAGAGTCAGACACGACTGAAGAGACTTAGCACTCAGCACTCATATGCTAATATACTCTATGTCAGAGAGAATGTATAACTCAGGTGTTGGGTATTACACATAACTGCTGTAGGACCATGGGAATGTGGCATTAGGTAGTGGTAGGAAAGATTTAGCATAGCAGGGTTGAGATCGCTATCCTTGGAATGGCTTGCTTGCAGAGTTGGCCATTGGCTGGAGTCTGGGAACTTGGTTTTTGGGAGAGTCCCCACCATTCCCTAACTGAAAACAGTGGCTTGCTGTGCCTAAACTGTTTGTACAAACAATATAATTTATGCTGAATGTCTGCTTTCCTTTAGGGAGTCTGGAATTCTGAAACATGCTAGGCAAAGAGTGCCTGTAATACTAGCCTATTGAAACTCTTGAACACTGAGTCTCTAATGAACTTTCCCAGAAGACAGCACTTCACATGTGTTGTCACAGTTTGATGCTGGAGAAATTGAATTAGGTTCATTCTTTGTGACTCCACTGGGAGAGAACTCTTGAAAAATTTGTCAGATTTCCTCCAGATTTGGTCCCCATGCTACTTTTCCCTTTGCTAATTTTCCCTTGTATCTTTTGCTGTAACAAGTCATAGCTGTGAGTGAGACCATATGCTGAGGTCTGTGGGTAATCCTACCAAATCATTGAACCTGGGGCTTGTCTTGGGAACCCTCAACATAGTTGGACACCAGGAGTCATGGGAGTAACAGAAGGAAAGAGGCAAATAAAAAAGTGAGATCTGCTGACAACCAACCAACTTATCAGAAAAAATACCTTCAAACCATTGAATACATGTTAATTTATATCTCCTTTTTCCCTCAAATGTTTAGCAGTAGCTTATGACAAGAATATGAATAATAATACAGCATGATCTCATTATATAAAAATATACATATGGGCATGGGGAAAAAGACTGGAAAGAATACACCAAAACATTAGCAGTTGTTTTCTCCAGATGAAGTGATAGAATTCTATTGCTTAATTTTTTCCTCTTCTTCTGCATAACTTTATTTTCCATATTTTCTACAATGAACACATATTGCTTTTATAATGAGACTAGAAAAAGGTTACATAAAATTGAATGTTAAAACATTATTAAGAACGGAAAAAATCAAGAAAAATACACAAAAATGCAGGAAGCCATGACTAAGAGAAAAACATTTAAAATAGATGTACAGACTGTAAAGACCTAAAACTTTTAACATTCCTGCCTCAAATTTGACTCTAGGTTCCCTGACAGAGAAGGAAAAATAGAGACACAGTTCAGTCTGTTGTCAAGAAGGCAAGGTATTTGTATTACTACCTATTTGCTTACCACAAACTCAGTGGCTTAAAACAACACAGCTCTATAGGTCATAAGTCCAGCTAGGTTATTTTCTAAGAGTATCACAGCCTGAAATCACGGATTTGGCCAGGACTGAGCTTTCATCTGGAGTCTCTGGAAAGGTCTGCTCACAGTTTCATTCTCCCTGTTGGCAGAATTTACTTCCTTGTGGTTGTTGGACTGAGGTCTCAATTTCCTTGCTACATATCCTCCTCCATCTTTAAGTAAGCAGTAATATATTGAATTTGTCTTGTGCTTTGAATCTCTGACTTCTTTGTCTATAACCTTACTTTAAGGGGCTCATGTGACTAGATCAGGACTCCCCAAAGAATCTACCTTTCTTAAAATCAGCCATTCCATATATTATAATGGAATCACAGGAATGAAATCTATCATATTCACAGTCTCTGGGTTATACAAGAAGTGTACACCATCAGGGTGTGGAGAATCTTGGGGATCATCTTAGACTTCTATCATATGTAGCATGTATAATTTTATGCTGGAATTTAACCACTTTGCCTATAGAGATATAGTCTATCCCCTCATTCTGTACCCACAGATAGTCCTAAGGAAATACAGATAGCAACTTGTGTGAACACTTATCACACTCTAATTCTCCTTTTAATTCTGTTTATCTTTTTCCAGCATGCTGGAAACAAGCTGCAAAGGAGGGAGAAATTGGCTGGAGATGGTGGGCAGGACAGGTGCTTTTAAGCAGAATGGAAGGTGATTGACAGAAAGCAGCCACAGTTTGGGGGAATGAGAATGTAACTGAGAGTTTGGAATCAGAATTCCTAGTCTCTGCCTGTACCTAGTCTTGTGGGCTTTGCCAGATCCTTTTCTTTCCCCCTGTAGGCCTAGCTTTCCTTTCCTTTTTAAAGTTTTATTTATTTATTTGGCATGAAGAGCAGTCTGAATAAACCTAAGTGATGTCTGAGCTTCATACTTTGAACTACTAGATAGATGCTAATGGCACATGTACCTTGTTTCCCAAATTCAGGGACCAGCAGCATTAGCATCACTTGGGAGCATGTTAGAAATAAAGTTTCAGGCTTCACCCCAGACCAACTAAATCAGAACCTGGTTTACAACGTGATGGCTGCATGAGTCATTAGAGTTTGAGAAATGATGCTACAGAGTATTACTTCTCCCTTTGTGAATCCTGCTGCCCAGACCCACTACGGTCCTAAGGACCTGGGACTTGTGTCCCATCTCTCATTTCCACCTCCTTAGAAATGAAAAGAACTGCTGCTGATGGACTGGGGTTGTGGCTGGATGCTCACCTCACTTTAAGAAGCTACAGTTAAGCTGATCCTAAAATTCATATGGAAATACAAGGGATCCAGAATAGCCACACACACACGCACACAAAAATGAAGTTGAAAGACTCAAACTTCTCAATTTCAAAACTTTCTATAAAACTACTGTAATCAAGAAAGTTTAGTACTGGCATCAGGATAGATACAGACTAATGGAACAGAATTGAGAGTACAGAAATAAATCCATATACCTATTTGTGATTAATTTTTGGCATAAATGCTAAGATCATTCAGTGGGGAAGGAAGTCTTTTCAAGAAGCGGTCCTGGATATCTGTGTGCAAGAGAATGAGTTTGGCCTACAACCTTACATCATAATCAAAAATTAATTCAAAAGGGACCAAAACCTAAATGTAAGAGCTAAAACTATAAAACTCTTAGAAGAAAACAGGGGCAGACTTGAATGCTTTTGGATTTCTTATATTTAATACCCAAATCACAAGAAACAAAAGAACGAATAGATACATTCAAATTTAAATAATTAAAAATTTTGTGCATTAAAGGACACTATCAAGAGAGTGAAAGGCAACCTACAAATGAGAGGAATATTTAAAAATTGTATGTCTGATAAGGGTTTAACACTTAGAATATGTAACTCAAAAACAAAAACACAATCAACCTAATTAGAACTTGGGCAAAGGACTTGAATAGACGTTGCTCCAAAGAAGGTATGGAAATGGCCAACAAGCCAGTGATAAGAGGCTTCACATCATTAATTATTAGGGAGTTGCAAATCAAAGCAACAACTGAAGAACACTTCACACCCACTAGGACTGTGGCACCCCACTCCAGTATTCTTGCCTGGAAAATCCCATGGACGGAGGAGCCTGGTGGGCTGCAGTCCATGGGGTTGCAAAGTGTTGGACACAACTGAGCAACTTCAGTTCACTTTTCACTTTCATGCATTGGAGAAGGAAATGGCAACCCACTCCAGTGTTCTTTCCTGGAGAATCCCAGGGATGGCGGAGCCTGGTGGGCTTCCGTCTATGGGGTCACACAGAGTCGGACACGACTGAAGCGACTTAGCAGCTGCAGCAGCAGGACTGTTAAAGTTAAAAAAAAAAAAAGAAACTAGAAAATAACAAATGTTGACAAAGATGAGGAGAAATTAAAATCTTCATATATTACTGCTGATAAAGTAAAATGGTTTAGTTCCTGTGGAAAATAATTTGGCAGTTCCTTAAAATGTAAACATAGAATTACCATTTGAACCCAGCAAAGGAACTCTTAGATATATACCTAAAATAATTGAAAACATATTTTCATGCAAAAATATGCTCACAAATGTTCATAGCAGCATTATCCATGATAAGCAGCAAAAACGGGAGCACCACAAATGCCCATCAATTGATGAATGGATAAACAAAAAGTGGTATAGCTACAAAAGGGAATATTATTCAGCCATTAAAAGGAGTAAGCTACTGGTATGTGATGCAACATGGGTGAACCTTGAAAACATTATGCTAAGTAAAAGAAGGTAGACACAAAAGACCACATCTTATATAATTTCATTTATAAGAAATGTCTGTAATAGGGACATTGATACAGACAGAAATCCTATTAGTTATTGTTATGTGACAGAGAAAGAGGGCAAATTAGATTGACTGCTAATAGATACAAGGTTTCTGGGGAGAGGTGGTGGAAAGTTCTAGAATTAGGTGGTGGTTATGGTTACACAATGTTGTGAATATACTGCAAACCACTGAATTGCACATGTTCAAAAGGTAAACTTAATGATACATGAACTCTACCTCCATAATTAAATATATGAATAAAGAAGCAAAAGAGCAACTTCTTAATTCTGGTCCTCTGACTTCAGGCATCAGAGGCCAAGCCAGGATCTCCCCTCAGTACACACTGAGGGAGGAGGCAGAACTGAGGCAGTAGTTAATCAGTTTAAGAGAAATGAAATTAAACCACAACATGTAATGAGGGGATGAAATTCTTCCTCATTCAGAAGGAATATATCAATTGTAAAAATGAAACTCTTTTCTCCTCTAGGGATAGAAGCAAATGCTGCTTTTCTCAATTAAAGTGTCAGCTGTCCCTTCCTAAGGAAAGGAATTCAATCATCTAGTTGTTTGGTCTCCAAGCAAGTTGACGGAATTTTTTTTTTTTCCTCTCCCCACTGAATGGACTGTTTTCAAACTTCTGTTGGTGATGAATTATTTCACTGCCATCTGCGAAAAGCCTTAAAGCTGGTAGGGTCAATTAAATGTACTCTGGGATACTCTGAATCGGGTGTTCTGCCGAAGAAGCTGTAATGGGAGGAGGGATTTTCTTCCCCTTTTTCACAAATATGGTGAGTCTCAGTGTTTCTGAAAAGCATTCTGTGATGTCTCAAGTGAGGATGGGTCTTCTCACTTCCTAACACATTTATATTCCTCTTCACCTAGATCACTGCCTCTCATCTTATGTTTCAGCTTAGCCATCACCTCCTTTAGGCAGCAACCCAGAACACCTGCAACCGGCAAGCAGCCCAGAGGGGTTGTTCAATATTTTAGCCTGCCCGAAACAAGAGAGGAACCCTGAATTCATTTTCTATTTTTGCTAAACAAATTACTGCACACTTAGCGGCTTAAAACACCATGTCTTTATCACTTCAAAGTTTTAGACAGTCAGCAGTCTGAGCTGGATCTTTTGCTCAGGGTCTCATAAGGCTGCATTCACATGTGTCAACTAGGCCATGTATTAATCTGGAGATTGGGGTCCTATTCCAAACCCATTTAGATTGCTGGTAGAGTTCAGTTTTTTGCCACAGTGGGTCAGAGGACCTTGGCCCCTAGTGGTTTCTCCTTCCCGTAGGCAGTTCACAACCTACTGGTTGGTTTCTTCAAGATCAGCAAAACAGCATCTGTGCTGCTTTGAGACTCTGACTGTAAGGAAGGCCTAGACCCTGGTTTTAAAAGAACTCACCTGATTAGATCAGACCCACCCAGTATACTCTCTCTTCTGACTGTCTCAAAAACCAACAAATAGGGATTCTACTTACATCAGAAAAGGTCTTTCACCTTTGCCATATAATGTAATATAATTACAGAAATGCTATTACATTATATTCACAGGTCCTATCCACACTCAAGGAGAAAGGATTATACAGGGTTTATATACCAGAAACTTGGGCAGGAACTTGGAGACCATTTTGGAATTCAAAGACCCCTTGATTTTACTTTGCGGACCACATTTCCCCCCACAGTTCATGAGATTTGGCTGCAACTGACCCCAATCTCTATTGTTTTCTAACTGATTTTTATAGAAAATCCATTAATGAGCTGTTCTTTGTCAAATAAAAGGCAGATCATGTCTGCCCTATAGGGAACCCAGGATACCACCAGGTACAGGCAAAAGCACACTGATCTTTGTGGCAGACAAACCTGGTTTGGAGTGCCCTGCTTCACCTCTTATTCTCCGTGTGACCTTGGGCTGTGCTTAGTCGCTCAGTCGTGTCGACTCTCTGCGACCCCATGGACTGTAGCCTGCCAAGCTCCTCTGTCCATGGGGATTCTCTAGGCAGGAATACTGGAGTGGGTTGCCATGCCTCCTCCAGGGGATCTTCCCAACCCAGGGATGAAACCCAGGTCTCCCGCATTGCAGGCAGATTCTTTATTGCCTGAGTCACCAGAGAAACACTGATCTGAGTCACTGTGTGACCTTAGGCAAGTCTTAAAATCTCTCTGAACCCCAGTTCTGTATGTGCAAAAGTGTTGTTGTGAAGAATTAAAATGAGGATTGAGAATAAATATTGAGGCAGAATCCCAGGCCTTCGTATGTTTGCAACAAAACTAAAAGGAAAGACTTGTAATAAATGAACACATCTTACTAGAGCTTTCTTTTTATAAATTTTCTGGTCGAAATCTGAAACAGTGCCACAGTGCGTTTTGCTGAGCAACATATTTATCAGTGACTTTCATAAGATAAAACCACTTAACGCATAAAACTTTGAAGAAGGGAAGCCCACTTGCTCTGGAATTTCAAAACATCAAGGCCACCAGACAATACAAGATAGTCACGTTTTCCCCTGAGGTCCTAAGTTAGCTGCTGCCTGGATTCAGCTCCACTGAACTGAAGACTTGGGCGCCCTCCATTGTTTGAGCTATTGCTATTGATGATCAGTGCCCTGGAACAGGGATCTAACTTTCTAGAAGCATCATTTACTTACTCTCCTAGGTCAAAACCATATCTAATGATTGTGTAGTGCATGTGCACACACATACCCACATTCACACAGAACAGCGATACTCTCACCTCGACAAAATGGATGCTACTCCCATTAATTTCATTAATAGTATAGCTGTTATTTACCTGACTTCAGGAGGTTCCTCCTCTAGAAGACAGAGAGAGGGGAAGGGAGAAAGTGATGCAAAATCGCTTTTTCTTCTGGTGTTCCTTAGTCATAATAGTTACCTAATTGCACAAGCTGGTACTTGGGAATGACCATATGCATCTTCACATCCATACCCAGTGCACTACCAAATCTTGTTGGCTCTACCACTAAACTACATATCCCAAATCACTTCTTTCCATCTCCACTGCTACTAGTGTAGCTAAAGTCACCATCTCTTGTATAAAGAATTACAATAGTCACCTAATTGGTCTTTTGACTTTCACTCTTGCTTCTTGCCCTATAGTCCAATTTCCATGCAGCAGCCAAAATTTTCTTTCTAAAGTTAAATCATATCATGCCATTCTTCTGCTTAAAATCGTAAACTGTCTTACATCTTAGTCCAAAATGCTTGATGTCAACTAGAAAATCTCAACAAGATCTGTCTCCTTCCTTAGTCTGCAACCTCATCTTATCCTACTCTCTCCCACATTTACCAACAACTGTAGCTACATTGCCCTGTTTGTTAACATGATAAGCTTATTTCCTCCTCAGAGCCTGTGCCCTGGTTGTTCCCTCTACCTGGGACATTTTTCTCCTTGAACTTTGTACCCACAACTAACTCTTTTATGCCCTTCAGGTCTTAGCTCAAATGCCACCTTCTCAGAATAACTTTTTAGGTCACTCCCATCTAAGTTAGAACAGATTCCTAGTCTTACAATCAAGTCACCTTGTTTCTATTCTTCACAATAATTTGTATGCTTTTATTCTCTGTTATATTTGTTTTTATGGGGACCTCAGTCCCTACCAGAATGTAAGCACTGTAAAAGCAAAAACCTTATAGATCTTGTTCAATTTTATGTCTTCTGAACTTAGATGACTCTTTGGTATTTATTAGGGGATATTTGTACCCAGATATATATGTAATTATATATATAATTTTGTTTTATTTATTTATATTTCTTTATATATTTATTTTTTATTTTTATGTTTTATATTTATATTTTATTTTTTATAGATTTATTTATTTATATATATAAGATAACTATATATAATTTTATTTTTTTATATATATGTATAATTTTATATATATATATATATATATATATATATATATATATATATATTAGGGCACAGTTGGGTAAATGGATTTTCTCCATTTTCAGATGAAGAAAGAAGCTTGAAGAACTTGAAGAACTGTTTTTGAGTTAAAAAGCTAGTAAACATCTTTGAAATCAAGAGTATCTCTGCAAAACAAACAATAATTGTAAGCACTTCTGTAACAATATGTGCCAGGTACCAATATGTGCCAGTATAGTACTCACTTAATCTGCAAATCTTCTCTAAGGTGTATTTCATGAGGTGTGGGGGGAGGGTTAACAAACAATGATTGATGTATCACACATGTCATAGTTCAATGCAGTCATTCAGACACATTTCTTCCATCACATGATTCTGCCAGCTCCTTGGGCCTCAGAATCTGGATTCTTTGCTACTGGACTGCAAATGAAGGAAGGAGATCTTCTCCAGGGGATCTTCCCAACCTAGGGGTCAAACCCAGGTCTCCCTCATTGCAGGCAGATTCTTTATCAGCTGAGCCACAAGGGAAGCCCAAGAATACTGGAGTGGGTAGCCTATCCCTTCTCCAGGGGATCTTCCTGACTCAGGAATTGAACCGGGGTCTCCTGCATTGCAGGTGGATTCTTTATTAACTGAGCTACCAGGGAAACCCCAAATGAAGGAAGAGAAAATGTCAAATAGGACGGCTGATTTTTAGGGACCAGGTTATTCTCTTCCAGCACAGCAACACGAAGGGACAGGTAGAACATATTCTCTAATTTGGGAAAAAAATAGTAAGTGGGCCTAGCTCACAAACATGTGGGATTGGGGGAAGAGAGGTGCACACAAACTGGGTCCTGTTCCTCAACATTTCATTGGCCAGGACTCAGCCATGTGACCTGATCTGAACCCAGAAGGGGACGGGGTTAGATAGTGCTTGCTGTGAGCCTGGGAGGAAGAGAGAGAGACAGTTGGTCTTTCTGATGTGATGGAGACCATTACTCCTCTTGACGGGACTCTTGGTCCTGGGGGATCTGAAGGTGCCAGATGCAAATGGAAAGAAGTTCATTTAGGGTAAGTCAAAATAATGAACAGGAAGGAAGCTTTTTCTTCAGAAGTGTATATATTTTATAAGTAAATGTTGTTCCTTTTGTCTTTACCCCTTTTTGCGGGGGAGGGGACACCCCGAACTCCTGCTCGTTTTTCAAAACAGGGCTTCGCCACCTTCTCGAACTTTCCACCTGATTTCCCTGGCAGTCATGACATTTTTCTCCCTATGCTCTTTGGTCCTCTTTCCACCTGAAAAATGAAGTTCTTTAAGAATGCAGTCTTTGCTGTTAGAAGTGTGAACCATGTAACTTCTAATTTTCAAAGATTTTCCTACTGTCTATTATTTTAAATTTTGTGTCCGTGTTGTGGAATATTCAGTTAAATAACTGAAGCTCAGCCTGACAGAAAAGAGCAAATTTGAAAGTAATGGAAAGAAATTGTTTATAAGTATTTAGACAAAGCCTAAAAACCAGTATTTGAATAAGGCAGGTGACATGGTGTAAGAAAAAGTAAAGGTAGCCAGGGAAGATCATATAAAGATAAATTGAAAAACTGAAAATGTTGAGATATTTTCTCTCTCTTTCATAGCACAGATATTAATTTTAAAGGAGGAAATGCCTTTCATAGTGGTGATCTTTTTTTACTCGAACTTTTTCTTCAGAAACAATTTCAAGCTTTAAAAAACTTCAGAGAGATGAACAGTATTGGGCAAACCAGATAGCCTTTACCCAGATTTCACTTCAGTATTTTATTGTTTACTCCATTTGCTTCATTGTTTACTCTCCATCTTTCTGAACCACTTGTGTGCCTCCTAGCCCCTTTCTGCTAAATATAAAGTGTGTGTTTCCTGAACATAAGGATATTTCTGGGGACTTCCCTGGCAGTCCAGTGGTTAAGACTCCATGCTTCCACTACAGGGGGTGCAGGTTCAATCCCTGGTCAGGGGACTAAGATTCCACATGCCACATGGCAGCAGCAAAAACAAACAAACAAACAAAGATATTCTTATAAAGATTGTATCCATATAGTACCAGGGCATGGTTAGAGCCAAAAGACACAGCAGTTAACACGTGTTGTTGCAAGCCTTACTGTATTCTATTGTGATTGTTTCTTTCTTTTCCTTCTGCCAGAGTTCCTGCTCTTGAGGACAAGGATCACCGCTGATTATCTCTGAATCCCAGTGCCTGGGCACATGGTAGGTGCTTGTGATTTTTTTTTTTTAATATTGGCTAATGGTGGAAGGTTTGCAAATATCAATTTTTTCACATGACAAAAATGAATGAATTTTGTTTCTATTAGTACTTTTTGGTTTAACTGCTTTATGATCCAAGAGAGTTGTTTGTAATGTGGCTCTTTTGTGAGATTTATTAATGTTTGTTCATAACTTAATATCTGATCAGTTTTTGTGACTATGCCATGGGCTGTTGAGAAGAAGGTATGTTCCCTATGATCAGAGTGAAAAATTGTACATATATTTGTAAATTCTACCTTGTTGATTAGGTTGCTTAGGTCTTCTCTTGCCTTCCTGATTTTTTGTTCACTTGATCTGCCTTGTCTTGAGAGTGGAGAACTAAAATCTCTATTATTACTGTATTGCCGTTTCTGTCTTCTTGCAGTTTCCACAGTTTTTACTTCATTAAGGTGTTGCTTACTATTTGGTAATATTCTTAAATGTTATATTATTCTGCATTGTGGCCTTTGATATAAAAAAATTGGCCTTCTTCTGTTACATATTTTGCTTTGAGACCTGAATTTTATGTTGCTGATACCTGGATATATTGTTTTTCTTCTATTGTTCTGTTTCCATATTTCTGTTTCCATTTGTCTGGCATACCTTTGTCCCTCTCTTTATAGCCTTTTTGAATCAGTTTGAGATGTGTTTCTTGTTTACAAGAGAGTTGAGTTTTGTTCTCTGAATGAACTTGAAAATTGTTTTCTTCTACTGATTAGGTAAAGCCCATTTATCCTTATGAATTGTCTGTGTATTCTCAGTGTCACAATCTTTTAGAATTGTGTGTATTTTATTTTTCTTATAAATTTATTCTTTTTTAACATTGGAGGATAATTGCTTTACAATGTAATATTAGTCTCTGCTGTACAACAACATGAATCAGCTCTAAATATGCAATTGTGTGTATTTTATATTTGCTATGTTTCTGTATAACATGTGTGAATCATTTGCCCTTTACATATTTTAGGTGTTTAGAAAAGTTTGCAGCTTTGTTTTAGTGGTTATCTTAGTTTACACCTTGTTAAATATACATGTTTTCTTATTCAACCCATTGATGTCTGGCTTATCATCTTTTATTTGTATCATGCCTTCTATTGCCTATTCTCTTTTCTTCTCTGCTTTCCTTTATCCCATTTATTGGTCGAATTGCTGTTACTTTGTCAAAACATTATATATATATATATATATATATATATATATATATATATATAATATATATATATTTCAGTCTTTCACTCTCATTTATCCCAAATTTGTTTTGTTGCATAAATCTGTATTGTCCATCCATCCCTCAATCTACTTACCTACCTACCTACCAAAATGCTTTACCATCAGTCCTTTTGCTGAATTTTTCCAAATATCTTTTGGTTGACAGAAGCTTATCTTCTAGTGCAGAAGTTGGCAAACTTTTTCTCTAACAGGCCGGATAATAAATATATTAGGCTATGCAGGCCATACAGTCTGTCACAACTGCTTAGCTCTGCTTTTGTAGCACACAAACTACTAGACAATAACTGAATGTGGCTGTATTCTCATAAACCTTGATCTATAGACACTGAAATTTAACTTGTATATCATTTTGCAGGTCACAAAATATTGTTAATTTTAGAATTTTCTTTCACCAATTAAAAAAATATAAAAAACATTCTTATCTCAGTCTCTGTCAGAAACAAGACAGGCTTGATATCATCTGTGGATGCATAAACAGTTTGCCAATATTTGTTCTAGTAGATTTCTCAAAAAGGGCTATGGTTACAGAATTCCCTAAGATTTTGTAGGTTGAAAGACTGTATATATGTGTATGTAAAAGCCTTGATACTCGGGCAATTTGTTGTATATAAAATCTCTGGTTCTTAATTAATTTCACTGAGTATGTAAAGTGCTTGTCTATTTTTGCTTTGCTTTTTATATTGTTTTTGAATGTCTGATTGCCAGTCCAGTGCTTTTGCCTTTATATATTGCTTGATTATTTTGCCTGTAGGCCTCAAAGATTTTATCTTTATCTTTGAAAATTTGTAGTTGAAGTAAGCTATATCTTGGAGTTGACTTGTGTATTTTCAATGTATAGGTAAGCATAGGTCTTTTTAGTTTCTGGAAAGTTTTCTTGGATTATAATTTTAAGTAACAGTTTTGTTCCATTGATTACCTTTTCATCAGGAATGCAGCATTATTCTTCTTTGCTTGTCTTCTGTTTCCTTTGTTTTCTGTGCTAACCTTTTCACTTTCCTGATCTTCTTTTAATTCTATTGGTTATTTTCTTGATCCTTAGTATTCTTCAGGGCACCCTATTAAGGTTTCCTAGCTTCTATTCTCACTTGAGAACTTTGTAATTTATTATTGAATTATAAAATATCTTAATCTTTTTGTTCATTTTTTTCATGACTTCAATCAACTCCTTTAGTTTCTATCTGTGTTTTGCCCATTTCTGTTCTAAGCTTTTGAATTTCTGATTCAAGGTAATTTTTATTTTTAAAAATCACCAAGTTTTTATTTGTGTCTATCTAATTCCATTTGAAGTATTATCCTACATTAATTTTTTTTGTTTTGTTTTTTGCTTCATGATTGCTTTTCTGAGATTGGGCTACCTCAGTTGTTAAGTACTGAATCTAATTTTCTAGTTTTATCCAGAACTCTATGTGAACCAATTAATTTTCTTTTTTTTAATATGTAGCATATGCTTTTATTTTTTATTTTTTAATTTAAAATTTTTTTTTCATTTATTTTTATTAGTTGGAGGCTAATCACTTTACAATATCACAGTGGGTTTTGTCATACATTGACATGAATCAGCCATGGATTTACATGTATTCCCCATCCCAATCCCCCCTCCCACCTCCCTCTCTACCCGATTCCTCTGGGTCTTCCCAGTGCTCCAGGCCCGAGCACTTGTCTCATGCACCCAACCTGGGCTGGTGATCTGCTTCACCCTAGATAATATACATGTTTCGATGTTGTTCTCTCGAAACATCCCACCCTCTCCTTCTCCCACAGAGTCCAAAAGTCTGCTCTGTACATCTGTGTCTCTTTTTCTGTTTTGCATATAGGGTTATCATTATCATCTTTCTAAATTCCATATATATGTGTTAGTATGCTGTAATGTTCTTTATCTTTCTGACTTACTTCACTCCTGTATAATGGGCTCCAGTTTCATCCATCTCATTAGAACTGATTCAAATGAATTCTTTTTAATGGCTGAGTAATATTCCATGGTGTATATGTACCACAGCTTCCTTATCCATTCATCTGCTGATGGGCATCTAGGTTGCTTCCATGTTCTGGCTATTATAAACAGTGCTGCGATGAACATTGGGGTGCATGTGTCTCTTTCAGATCTGGTTTCCTTGGTGTGTATGCCCAGAAGTGGTATTGCTGGGTCATATGGCAGTTCTATTTCCAGTTTTTTAAGAAATCTCCACACTGTTCTCCATAGCGGCTGTACTAGTTTGCATTCCCACCAACAGTGTAAGAGGGTTCCCTTTTCTCCACGCCCTCTCCAGCATTTATTGCTTAGGCAAAACACTCTCCAACATAAATCACAGCAGGATCCTCTATGACCCACCTCCTAGAATATTGGAAATAAAAGCAAAAATAAACAAATGGGACCTAATGAAACTTAAAAGCTTTTGCACAACAAAGGAAACTATAAGCAAGGTGAAAAGACAGCCCTCAGATTGGGAGAAAATAATTGCAAATGAAGCAACAGACAAAAAATTAATCTCACAAATATACAAGCAACTCCTGCACCTCAATTCTAGAAAAATAAATGACCCAATCAAAAAATGGGCCAAAGAACTAAACAGTCATTTCTCCAAAGAAGACATACAGATGACTAACAAACACATGAAAAGATGCTCAACATCACTCATCATCAGAGAAATGAAAATCAAAACCACAATGAGGTACCATTACACGCCAGTCAGGATGACTGCTATCCAAAAGTCTACAAGCAATTAATCTTCTTTTTCATTTCTGTGGTGTTCCTAGCTTAATGACACACCTGTCTGTCAGAATATCAAAGTCCAAATACTTCAATGCATTTGCTTTTTTGGTTGGTGGGGATTGATTGTGCATCCTCTGACTTAATGGATCTCTTGCCTTGCATGACTCCTAAAATTTTCTCTTTTGCTCCTTTTCCACTTCACCATCCAATTGCCAATGGATGATTTTCCCTTCCTCTTACTACTATTCTCTCCAAGAAGCTATGAGTTTTGAAGGCTGCACCTTCAAAGTGGGTGTAGTTTTAAAGTCCTCTATTTATGTTCAGACATTTGTTTTTTAGTACTTTCACACTGAGGATGGATTTATGCTTTCTCACAGTGTTTTAGACTCACCTTGGGCCCTTGATGTTTCTTCTCTTTTGTTTTTTCTTGTCTTTGGTGCATTCTTATTTTTTCCTTCCTAGTTTTCTTTTATTGTTTTGGAGGGAACATTGGGAGATAGAGACCTCAGTGGCCTCAATTGTCTTCAGATGGGTTAGAAGTCCCTAAAAATGGATGTACATTGAAAATAAGGTTTCTTTTATACTATGAGGGAAGGAAAATTGTTAAAAACAATTGGTGCTGTTTACAAAGACCACCACTAAAATTCAGCCAAGGTCAAGGAGACCTTAATAATTTCAGTTTGTGGTTAAGTCACACCACTGTATCTGAGAAACCTTGGGAAGCCTGTAAAAGGTGTTTGATGACTTCATGGAATCTTTTGAAACTTGAGCTATTTGTCCACATTTGCCTCTGTCTTTTGAATACTGCCAGAAACTTTACTTTGGGGTAATGACAGCATGAGTAATTCATGCTGTTGAGTCAGGTTCAATTAATGTAATTATAAAAGTGAGACTGAGAGTTTTTTTTTAAACTCCTGGTAATGTCAAATGATAAACAGCTCACCTGAATTGTCAATCATCTGAATAAAGTTCCTTCAACCATTTTAATCATACTGGGAATGTTAAAGATAAAAAATGCTTGTACTTTGTATAGATGGGATAAAATAGTATTGATAAAACTGTCTTTTATTCTTATATGTAGCAAATAGCATGTTACTATCATGAAATATCAAATTAAATAAATAATAATTCCCTGATTATGACTTTAATGGTTCAGTGATGATGCTTATTAAATGATATGCTTAAACTCTTTTTAAAGGATTTCATTTATACATTTTTGGCTGTGGTGGGTCTTTGTTGCTGCACACAGGCTTTCTCTAGTTGCAGTGAGTGGGGGCTGCTCTCTAGTTGTGGTGTGTGGGCTTCTTATTGTGGTGGCTTCCCTTGTGGAGCACCCGGGCTCTCAGGTGCTCGGGCTTCAGCAGTTGTAGCTCCCAGGCTCTACAACACAGGCTCAATAGTTGTGGCATGCCAGCTTAATTGCTTTTAGGCATGTGGGATCTTCTCAAACCAGGAGTAGAACTGGGTCCCTTGCATTGCAAGGTGGATTCTTAATCACTAGAAGGTTGCGTCTTTAACCAGGGGAGCCCCTGCTTAAACTCTTATAGCAGATTGGGAGCAGATTAAAGCTTCTCTAAATCAATTAGATAAGAAATTCCAAGAAAGCAGTACAGTTAATGAGCAGTCTGTAATTTATATCCTGTTATACTTTAAAGGAATATTCTGAGCTACCTTTTGCAAAAGTAAAACACAGCTGACAATTATATGTCTTTGAAAGTTCTATATATGATAGATCCATAAAACAGGAATAAAGAAATTAATTCAAGATTTGCTCCTGCACAATTTACTTGCTAAGAATTAGCTCTTTAAGAAGTTACATTCATTCTTCCCCATGTAATTGATGATTTATGCAACTCTTGTCTTTTACTTCATTATTTTTTTTCTTTCAGCTTTATTGAGACATAATTGCCATATAGCACTATATAAGTTTGAAGTGTACAGCATAATGATTTGACTTACATGTATCAGGAAATGATTATTATAATAAATTTAGTGAATATCCATCATCTCATGTAGATACACAATAAAAGGAAAAAAATATTTTTCCTTGTGATGAGAACTCAGGGTTTATTCTCTTAACTTCCATAGATAACATATAGCAATGTTAATTATGTTAATCATGTTGTACATTACATTCCTAGTACTAATTTATCTTATAACGGAAAGTTTGTACCTTTTGACCACCTTCATGCAATTCCCGCTCCCACCATCCCCTGCCTCTGGTAACCACAAATCTGATCTTTTTATGATTTTCTTTGTTGGAAGTATAATTGACTTATAACACTATGTTAGTTCCCAATGCATAATGTAGTGACTCAATATTTCTATACATTGCAAAGTGCTCATTATGATAAGTAAGTCTAGCTTCCATCTGTCACTATACAAAGATATTGATTGCAGTATTATTGATTATAATCCCATGCTGTACATTTAATCCTAGTGACTCATTTATTTAGAAGCTAGAAGTTTGTACCTCTTGATTTCCCTTACCTATTTCACTCATCCTCTTACTCCCCTCCTTCTGACAAGCACCTGTTTTCTCTGTATCTATGACTCTGTTTCTGTTTTGTTACTCTTGCTCACTTGTTCTGTTTTTTAGAATCCATATATAAGTAATACCATACAGTATTTGTATTTTTCCATCTGACTTATTTCACTTGTGGTAATACCTTCTAGGTCCATCCATGTTGTTGCAAATGGCAAGATTTTATTCTTTTTTTATAATGAGTAGTGTCGCATTATATATATATACACACACACCAGATTTTCTTTATCCATTCTTCTATCAGTGGGCACTTATGTTACTTCTATATCTTGGCTATTGTAAATAATGCTGCAATGAACATAGGGGTGCATATATCTTTTCAAATTAGTGTTTTTGTTTTCTTTGGAAAAATACCCAGAAGTGGAATAGCTGGATAGTATGATAGTTTGGGCTTCCCTGGTGGCTCAGATGGTAAAGCGTCTGCCTGCAATGCAGGAGACCTGGGTTCGATCCCTGGGTTGGGAAGATCCCCTGGAGAAGGAAATGGCAACCCACTCCAGTACTCTTGCCTGGAAAATTCCATGGACAGAGGAGCCTGGTAGGCTACAGTCCATGGGGTTGCAAAGAGTCGGACACGACTGAGCAACTTCACAATTCAACAAATTCAATGATAGTTTTATGTTTAATGTTTTGAGAAACCTCTCTTCTGTTTTCCATAGTGACTGTACCAATTTATGTTCCCACTAAGAGTGCACGAGGGTTCCCTTTGCTTTGCATCTTTGCCTGCACTTGTTATTTGTTTTCTTTTTGATAATAGTCATTTTGACAGGTGTGAGGTGATATCTCATTGTGGTTTTGATTTACATTTCCCTAATGATTAGTGATGCTCGCCATGTTTCACATATATCTGTTGGTTATCTCTATGTCTTTGGAAGAATGTCTATTCAGCTGTCCACTGGGGGCAGGGCCATGTCCCAGGTTGTTTGGAGAGGGCTGGCACTGGTCCACTGGTGACCAGGTCCACAGGTGACCAGGACCACTGGTTGTGGGACTTGGCTGGGCCCCAGGATGGCTGGCTGCAGGGCCTGGGAGTCCTGGAGCTAGTGCCCACATGCTGATGAGTGAGGCCAGTTCCCAGGGCAGCTGGGTTCTGGGTCTGTGGAATCTTAGGGCTGCCCCCTGCCCACTGATGCCATGTCCTGGGGCATCTTGCTGGGGGACCTGGGTGAGCCTGGGGCTGGCATTGACCTTCTGGTGGGTGGGACCAGGTCCTCATGCAGCTGGCTACTCAGCCTGGGGAGGTCCTGGAACTATTGCAGACTGGCTGGTGGGTCATTAAGCCCCCAGAGCTAATAGGCTAGAAGGATGACTCCAGAATGGTGCTTACCAATACTAGTGTCATCATGGTAGAAAGAGCTTCTGGAAAATAGCTTCTGCCAGTGTCTGTGTTTTCAGGGGGAATTGCCTCCTGCCTCTCGGGGAGGCTCTCTGAGGTCAGCAACTGTATTGATCTAGGTTCCTTTCAAATTACTGCTCTGTGCTGGATCTCAGAGCATGCCAGATTTTGCGTGCACCTTTTGAGAGGAGAGTCTCTGTTTCCTACAGCTCTCTAACTTTCCTATATGCACATTCTGCTGGCTTTCAAAGCCAGACATTCAGGGGTCTTGTCTTCCTGGTGCAGGACCTCCAGGCTAAGGAGCCTAATATGGGGCTTGGACCTCTTGTCCTTGGGGAAAACTTCTGCAGTTGTGACTATCCTCTCATTCGCTGGGCATCTACCTGGGTGCATGGGTTTTGACTATACCATGTCCCCATCCCTCCAGTCCATTTTGTTTTTGTTTGTTTTTTATATCTTTAAGAGTTGAAAGTCTATTCTGCTAGTCTTTAGGTCATTCTTGTACATAGTTGCTTTGTAAATAGTTGTAATTTTGGCATGCCATTGGAAGGTTGTAAGTTCAAGGTTCTATCCTGCCAATTTCACTGCTCTTGTCTTTTAAAAACTTACCTAGTGTACTCAAATTATACAACCTTCAAGTTTAAGAAGCCTGATCTTTACTACCCTTCAGTTATGTTGAAGCAATCCTACACCTTAAATATCATTATCACTTTGAAATGCTCTGTTTTGGAGTTCTCAGATTGAAATGCAGATATTCTGTTTTCTCAGATCTCCTGCAGTTCCACTTGCACTGAGTATCCACAAGGCCTTGGGCTGCCAGTGATGTCCAGCCTCTCATCTATTTTTTCCAGACCATTGCTTAGTTCAGATTTGTTTACCACCTAGAGCAGGCTGGAGCCCTGAATAGTCTCTTTCAGTAGTGTCCCCACTGCTATTCCAGGATCCCATGCCTCTTTGACCTGTAATTGGAGCTGTGCCCTTTTCCACTATGGTCAACCCAGACGGGTCCCTAGCCTAACATTCAGACCCCTACACTGGTTTCATTGTTGACTTCACCTTCCAACATCAGCTGAGCCCTCTTTTGTGTCTTTATTTGTTGGCTCCGTCTCTTGTCCCACCACATTTTCTCTCTATTCCTCCATTCTTTTCAAGCCATGTAACCTACTTTTTTTTTACAACATCATATCACACTGTTGTTCAGTCACTAAGTTGTGTCCAACTCTTTGCACCCCTATGGACTGCAGCATGCTAGGCTTCCCTGTCCTTCACTATCTCCCTGAGTTTGCTCAAATTCATGTCCATTGAGTCAGTGATCTAATTGTTTAATGATTAGATTAAACAATCTAATCCTCTGTCTCCTATTTCTCTTCCTGCCCTCAATTTTTCTGAGCATCTATGTCTTTTCTAAGGAGTTGGCTGTTTGCATCAGGTGGCCGAAGTATTGAAGCTTCAGCATCAGTCCTTCTAATGAATATTCAGGATTGATTTCCTTTAGGATTGACTGGTTTGATCTCCTTGCAGTCCAAGGGACTCTCAAGAGTCTTCTCCAGCACCACAGTTCAAAAACATCAATTCTTCAGTGCTCAGCCTTCTTTATGGTCCAACTCTCACATCTGTACATGACTACTGGAAAAACCATAGCTTTGACTGTATGGACCTTTGTCAGCAAAGTGATGTCTCTGCTTTTTAATATGCTGTCTAGGTTTGTCATAGCTTTTCTTCCAAGGAGCAAGCGTCTTTTAATTTCATGGCTGCAGTCACCATCCACAGTGATTTTGGAGCCCAAGAAAATAAAATCTATCACTGTTTCCACTTTTCCCCCATCTATTTGCCATGAAGTGATGGGACTGGATGCCATGATCTTATTTTTTGAATGTTGAGTTTTAAGCCAGCTTTTTCACTCTCCTCTTTCACACTCATCAAGAGGCTCTTTAGTTCCTTTTCACTTTCTGCCATAAGGGTGGTATCATCTGCATATCTGAGGTTATTGATATTTCTCCTGGCAATCTTGATTCCAGCTTGTGCTTCATCCAGCCTGGCATTTTGCATGATGTACTCTGCATATAAGTTAAATAAGCAGGGTGACAATAACAAACTCCTTTCTCAATTTTGAACCAGTCTGTTGTTCCATGTCCAGTTCTAACTGTTGCTTCTTGACCTGCATACAGGTTTCTCAGGAGACAGGTAAGGTGGTCTGGTATTCCCATCTCTTTAAGAATTTTCCACAGTTTGTTGTGATCCACACAGTCAAAGGCTTTAGCATAGTCAATGAAGCAGAAGTAGATGTTTTTCTGGAATTCTCTTGCTTTTTTGATGATCCAATGAATGTTGGCAATTTGATTTCTGGTTCCTCTGCCTTTTCTAAATCCAGCTTGAATATCTGGAAGTTCTTGGTTCATATACTGCTGAAAGCCTAGCTTGAAGGATTTTGAGCATTGCCTTGCTAGCATGTGAAATGAGCTCAATTGTGCAGTAGTTTGAACATTCTTTGGCATTGCCCTTCTTTGGGATTAGAATGAAAACTGACCTTTTCCAGTCCTGTGGCCACTGCTGAGTTTTCAAATTTGCTGACATATTGAATGCAGCACTTTAGCAGCAGCATCTTTTAGGATTTTAAATAGCCCAGATGAACAAAGCTCCACTAGCTTTGTTCACAGTGATGCTTCCTAAGACCCACTTGACTTCATACTCCAGGATGTCTGGCTCTAGGTGACTGACCACACTATCGTGGCTATCCCAGTCATCAAAATCTTTTTTATATAGTTCTGTATATTCTTGCCAGCTCTTCTTAATCTCATCTGTGTCTGTTAGATCCTTGTAGTTTCTGTCCTTTATCGTGCCCATCTTTGCTTGAAATTTTCCCTTGGTATCTCCAATATTCTTGAAGAAATATCTTGTCTTTCCCATTCTATTGTTTTCCTCTATTTCTTTGCATTTTTCACTTAAGAAAACTTTCTTATCTCTCCTTGCTATTCTCTGGAACTCTGCATTCAGTTGGGTATATCTTTCCCTTTCTCCTTTGCCTTTCACTTCTCTTCTTTTCTCAGCTATTTGTAAAGCCTCCTCAGACAACCACTTTGCCTTCTTGCATTTCTTTTCTTTGGGATGGTTTTGGTCACCTCTTCTCATACAATGTTGCAAACTTCTGGCCATAGTTTTTCAGGCACTCTGTCTACCAGATCCCTTGAATCTATTCATCACCTCCACTGTATAATCATAAGGGATTTGATTTAGGTCATATCTGAATGGCCTAGTGGTTTTCCCTACTTTTTTCTGTTTAAGCCTGAATCTACAATAAGGAGCTCATGATCTGAGCCACAGCCAGCTCCCTGTCTTATTTTTGCTTTCTGTGTGGAGCATCTCCATCTTCGGCTGCAAAGAATATAATCAATCTGATTTCGATATTGACTATCTGGTGATGTCCATGTGTAGAGTCATCTCTTGTGTTGTTGGAAGAGGGTGTTTGCTATGACCAGTGCATTCTCTTGGCAAAACTCTGTTAGCCTTTGCCCTGCTTCATTTTGTACTCCAAGACCAAACTTGCCTGTTATTCCAGGTATCTCTTGACTTCCTACTTTTGCATTCCAATCCCCTATGATAAAAAGGGCATCTTTTTTGGTGTTAGTTCTAGATCTTGTAGGTAGGTCTTTATAGGACCATTCAACTTCAGCTCTTTTGGCATTTAGTGGTTAAGGCATAGACTTGGGTTATTGTGATATTGAATGGAAACAAATGGAGATCATTCTGTCATTTTTGAGATTGCACCCAAGTACTGCATTTCAGACTCTTTTGTTGACTATGAGGGCATTTACTCCATTTCTTCTAAGGGATTCTTGCCCACAGTAGTAGATATAATGGTCATCTGAATTAAATTTGCCCATTCCCGTCCATTTTAGTTCACTGATTCCTAAGATGTCATGTTCACTCTTGCCATCTCCTGCTTGACCATGTCCAGTTTACCTTGATTCATGGACCTAAGGCATTATGAATAAGGGAACACTTTAGCTGGACCTTGAAGAATTTACACCCTATTGACAGTGATGATAAGAATGACTGACGCAGGCTGAGGGAATAATAGGATAGAAAGCATGGATGGGAAAGCCCGTGGATTGTTTCAGAACTGGCAAACAACATGGTATGACTAAAGCAGAAGTATAATATTAAAATGTCAGGTTTGTTTCTGCTTTGGCACAGCTTCTTCATTCTTTCTGGAGCTATTTCTCTGCTCTTCCCTGGTAGCATATTGGACACCTTCTGACCTGGGGGGCTCATCTTCCAGTGTCATATCTTTTTGCCTTTTCATATTGTTCATGGGGTTCTTGAGGCAAGAATACTGGAGTGGTTTGCCACTTGCCATATCTCACTATTCTTTTATTATACTTCTCCTTCAGTCATACCGTGCTGTTTGCCAATTCTGACACAATCCATGGGCTTTCCCATCTCTCATGCTTCCCTCTTCTTCCCTCAGCCTGCATTAGTCACCCTTATCATCGCTGTCAATAGGCTATAAATTCTTCAAGTCCAGCTAAAGTCTTCCCTTATTCATAATGCCTTCCCTTAACTCTTCACTCAAAAAAAAAAAAACAAAACTTTGCATTTCTACATAACTGTGTTTATGCTTCTCATACAGTATTTCTGTTATTGAACCTTACAGCTGATAATTTTCTTTGCCATAGGTATCTTTCAACACTGCTGTGAGCCTCTTGAGGGCAAGGATAATCTGATTTTTTTCTTTTAGCCTTAGCACATAATTTAAGTTATGACACATGCCAGATACTTAAATAAAGAGAAAATGTAGCAAATCATGATCATTTTAAAGCCTAGTACATTAGCTAACAAATAATGATGATGTGGGCAAGGGGATTAGTGGTGGGCATCTGCTCCATTCTGATAATTCTAAAAATATATCTATATGTTAAGGAACACAAATTGTTCCGCAAAATTGGAGAAAAATACTGGTTAACATAATCTACAAAGCCCAACATGTGCTTTTAAATCCTTAGTGTCTCATCCTCTAGCATGCTTTCTCTTGTTGTTCCCCATAGAGCTCTATTGGTTTGCTTGTAGACGCTCATGTATGTGTGCACTTATTATCAATTTAATATTTATTGGGCACCTACTCAGTTCCAAGCATTTTAAGTATTGGGGTTGTATATGTCAAATAGGACATATAAAGCCTTTGCTCTGATACTAGCTTCCTCTTTAGTTGGGAGAGACACAAAATAAAAGGAAATAGTAGTAAGTTATTAAGTATATAAATCAGTAAATAATTTCCAAGTATTAGTACTATGGAGAAAACAAAGTTGTGGCATGTGTTAGAACGTGATGGTGTGGGAAGGCAATGTTAGATAGGGTTATCAGGAGAGATAATCTTTGTGGAGATGACATTGTAGCTGAGACCTGTGTGACAGGAAAGAGACAGCTCTGAGCAGATGGGAGGGAGAGTTTTTCAAAGGGATGAATGTGTGCAAAGACCCAGAGGCTCAAACAAGTTTGAAGGGGTCAAGTAACTTCTGTGTGCTAAATCCTGTTCTTTGGGCCTAAAGACATTGTAATAAAGAACACAAGTCTACTTTCAAAAAGGTGTGATGTGCATATTGGGCAATATGCAAATAACTGAAACACAAATGAGTGAAGCAGTTCATTTCAGATAATGATAATGCCATCAATAAAATGGGCCATGTGATATCGGATGCAAAGGACAGATGTTGGTATTCACTTTCCACAAATGAGAAAACTGAGATTCAGAAAAGTTAAAATTGCATGGGTCATATTTTAGAGGTGTCAGAGTCTTTTAGAGCAGATCTATTTGACTTAATGCTCTGTGGGCTCTCAATGGCAGAACTGACCTCTCTGATCTTAGTCTTCTTTTGAGGAACTCCTCTCACATTGATCTATATTCCTCCTGTAGCTCTTTCTAATTTTTTCAGATATTTTTAATTCCATAAGTAATACATTTTCCTTGTTAATAAATAAGTATTATTAATATAATTAGTTAATATTAATCTGTCTAGAACATTTTTTATGTACTGAGATACTCTGAAAATGTGGCATTGTTCTGTATGCATTATTTTCACATAAATGGTATTATAGTCTCCATATGTTATGGAACTTGGACAATACATGCATATTTATCCATTCCTCTATTGGTGAATATTGAAGTTATTGACAATTTTTAGCTAATACACAGAGGCTGTATATTTCTATCATGCAAGTGTGCTAGAATTTCTCTAGTTTAGAGACTAAGACGGAGAAGGCAATGGCACCCCACTCCAGTACTCTTGCCTGGAAAATCCCATGAATGGAGGAGCCTGGTAGGCTGCGGTCCATGGGGTCGCTAAGAGTCGGACACGACTGAGAGACTTCACTTTCATTTTTCACTTTCATGCATTGGAGAAGGAAATGGCAACCCTCTCCAGTGTTCTTGCCTGGGGAATCCCAGGGATGGGGGAGCCTGGTGGGCTGATGTCTGTGGGGTCACACAGAGTCGGACACGACTGAAGTGACTTAGCAGTAGCAGTAGCAGCAGAAACTAAGAAGTACAATTGATGAAGATCCTTACTGTATGTCATAATGGGGCTTGGCTTATCTCCTTACACTGGACAGTAAGCTGCTTGATGATAGCAGCAATCTTCATATACCCAGGACCTAGCACAGAGCCTGGGACAGTGCCTACCAGACTGAGATGAATGAAAGTGCAGACAAAAACTGTGGCCTGCCAGACTAGCCATCATGTCACTAGCCACTGAATCTCCCACAACTGTAGGCACTGTGGGGGAATTCAGGATGGAGAAAAACAGGATACTGGCCCTAGATAGTTAAGATGTGTATCTAGGAAATACTTTCAATGAGTCCAGATTCTTATCTCTTCCCATACAAAGAATGGCTCAGATGGTAAAGAATTTGCCTACAATGCAAGAGACCTGGTTTGATCCTTGGGTCGGGAAGACACCCTGGAGAAGGAAATGGCAACCTACTCCAGTATTCTTGCCTGGAAAATTCCATGAACAGAGGAGCCTGGTGGGCTATAATCCATGGGGTCACAAAGAGTCGGACACAACTGAGTGACTTAACACTTTCGTATGCAAAGAAAAGCACTAAATTCATTAACTTGAGATGTTTGTTTTTTGTGATTAGCAATAATTGATGTACCACTCCATGGTTCCAGCACCATCCACCCCTAGGGAAAACTCCTATATCTTGGCTACTCAGAGCTATCCAAGAGGTTGTCTCCTAGGCTCTAGTAAGGTCCCCTTTAGCAGCTTTTAGGTTGTGCATATTTCTTCAGTCAACAGAAGAGAGTCCTCCAATTATATGTATTCAGTCCAGTCCCTCTGGAAGTTTTATTTTATGAGCAAGCCTTCCTTGTATACACATGGATCTACTTACAGTCTTGAGCAAACCCAGAAACTAGAGCCCTCCTTTCTCTCTCTCACTAGTCTCTTTACCTTTCATCCCCTATCTTCCCTATTCTGCCCCTTCCTTTTCTCATCCTCCTGCACCTAATCATTATCTCCTCTAATCCACCTCTGCATTCCCCACTTGCTTTTCCCCTGGGCTGAGAGATGCTAAAACTGAACAACTGAACCTTAATCAAAATATCCATGCATTTGACAGATAAACCTTTAGTAACTTGCCTGATAGCACAATAATACATGTGGTCCTATTTTTATATCACCCTAAGATTTCAAGAAAGACTTGAATCATTTCCATCACACATGCCAAGTTGTCCCCCCTCTATTATGCTCACATTCTATGAACATCACTCATTCCATTTATTGCCTTCATCACAGGGACATGAGTCATAAAAATAATGAGACAGATGACTAGGGAAGAATATATTAGCAATAATAATGACACTAATTCTACTCCAGAGAAGAACAATCCAAGAAAGAATTTTTCCTGCCCACATATGTTTATAGGCTAAGGAGTTTAACTGTCTGAATAACAGGGAAAACAGGCAACTAGAATTGAATAGTAGTGCTTTTCATCCAAGCTGTCCAAAAGTTTTATAAATCTGAATTTACCAAATGCCCTAGAGTAGGGGTAGGCAAACTATGGCATACAGACCAAATCTACCCTGTTTCCTAGCTTTGTAAATAAAATTCTATTGGAAGACCAAATATCATTTGTTTGGGGTATTAATTATGGCTGCTCTCTTGGTACAGTGACAGGGTTGAGTAGTTGGAATGGAAATTGCCTTATGGTTCCCAAAGCCTAAACCATATACTGTTTAATGCTACTCTAAACTGTATATGAATTTATATAATCTATGTATAAACTATCTGGCCCTTTGCAGATGAAATTTCCTGACCCCTCCCTGCAGTATGAGATCTCAGGTGGCACAGTGGTAAAGAATCTTCCTGCCAGTGCAGGAGATGCAAGAGACATGGTTTTGATCCCTGAGTTGGGAAGATCCCCTGGAGTAGGAAATGGTAACTCACTCCAGTATTCTTGCCTGGAAAACTCCATGGACAGAGAAGGCTGGCAGGCTACAGTCCATGGGGTCAAGAGTCAGACATAACTGAGTGAACAAATACATGCACACACTATGCCCTAGAGAAAGAAAAGAATGCAATGAGAATTCAGTAACTGTTCTAAGAAGGCATGGATCTGCAGATCCCTTCTATCTAGCATAATTGAGTCACACAACTTGTTCATCTAGCCAGTCCCCCTTTCTTTCCCCTATCTCTTGCCTCTAATCCTTCATATCACTCTGCCAGAACATTCTCAGGAAAATATTGGTTTTGTTGGTTCATTTTTGCCAGAACTCTTCTGTATAACTTTTAAGACCCTCTGTTATTGCGCTTTTATTCAAACTGACTCCCTCTGATTCCGCAACACAGACTCCTTGTTCAGGTAGGTTAGTAATCTGAGCATCGCCTGCAGAGACTGTGGTGAGATCCTGCTCTGTGCACCTGCCCAAGCTGCCTTCCCACTTGGAATGTCCTTCTTGATCTCTAGATGACTTAATCTGAATCTTACTCATTCTCTAAGACCCCACTCCAGAATCCCACTTCCATATGACTCTTAGTTACCCAGCCTATAGAAATTGATCAATTCTGAGGAACATTCTTGCAACATACAGCTTCTAGAAGCCTTATAGATGCCAATAAGTAGTGTTTGTTTTTAGTGTCTCCTGTTTTCCTTTACATCTATGTTTTAACTTGATTTAAAAAAAAGGCTATCATTCTATCTACTGCCCTCTAAACAAATGAAAGCCAAGTGTCTATTTTCACTTGGAGATATTTTAGTGACAATAACTAGGTAGCATTTTTTCTAGAAAAATGGGACATATTGTGAGGAAAAGAACGTCTTTCTTGTCAGCCTAGCAACTTCCTCCTGCCTCTATAAAAATTCATTTCCCCTGCCCATACTTAAGTTAGAATTGCTAAGAAGAAAAATACCATTTTAATGAGAAGGAAATCGAGTGAACCATGAACATTAACATTTTCAGAATTAGATGAATAGTAAAGAACATCAATCCAGTTGAGTACGTTTTTAGGAAATCATGATTTCCTAGGTCTAAAATATGACCAGAATATCTTGAAAAACAAATTGGTACATAAATGTGCTGTCAGTAAGATTCTATTTTTTCCTCACTTCCACAGTACTTTTTCTTAAGCCCAAGTTGAATATTTCACTATGGCAACATGAAGTAAATTACCCAGCATCAGATTGAAATGGAAAAATTCTAACATATATATATATATATATATATATATATATATATATAGTACAGTAAGTCAAGATATCACTGTAAGCACTCAAGAGCAAGATCTTTTGTTGACTGTTTGCTGTTTCTGGTTCCTGTGAAAAAATAATCTCTCAACTTAAGGTTTGTCCTACCTTTTCATCTCCTCTGCTATCTCATTAACTACAAGCCACCTCTACTCTGACCTTTCTTTAAATATGCCTCACATATTTTATTTTTATTCAGAAACTCAAATTAACTGGGGGTGTTGAAGTTTTGTTCAGCAACCTTACCCTAAACCATTCACTGCCAGGTTTCTGTTGCTAACAGTGGGTAACGCAGTATAAGGCTCCTCCCTTCCAGCCAGGCACCCAAGCCAGAAACCTGGGAGATACACTAGATATTAGACTCTTCCCTCTTGGCATCATCTCCATCACTAGGTCACATCTCTAGAATGAACTTGCTATCACTGTATATCAGTCCCTCTCCATTCTTAATGTCACTGCCCTAGATTCAGCGCTCTTCGACTTCTGCCTGGATCTTTGTTGTAACTTCCTTAGTGGTCTTCACATTCCTACTCTTGTCTTTTTCATATTCATCTCTATCTGCTCCCTGCCTATCTCACTAACCTTTTCTCTTGCCTAAACTCTAGCACCACCCTTGCATGTTCTTTTCCAGCCATTCTTGTTTGAATGTGCTTTCTTATTTCTCATCTCTGGCTTGATTCCAGTGATCTGGAATTAACACTTTTCCCTTGCCAGCCTGAACCTACATTCCTACTCTGCTCCACTTCCTGAGCACATACCTTTGAAGACTCAAAGGTCTCTACAACTAAAAGCTGTTTCTTATTACTGGGCACTTCCTCAGTTAATGGATGAGGCTTTACCACACATCTTTTCGCCTACACTGAACCTTTCTAAAAACATAGTGAAGTGGGTTAGTGTTAATTTATCAAGGGAAACCACAGTGGTAGATAACTTTATAAGGCACATGCTGCTTAGTCCATGTAACAAAGTCATCACTGCCAAAGACAGAGTGCTTCTTTTTGCCAGGACATTGTCAGGAGCCAGGAAATCAGCTTAGGGTCCAAGAACCAGATGAAGCTAATTCAGTGGAAGAGATAGGGTGGAAAGGGGGAGAAAAGTCTCTCTTGTTCACATTTACTTTGGTTTTTGTCATGTCTTGTTTGGTATTAATTAATTAGAACATTTATTTATTTACTTACTTGGAACTGGAACCACGGTTTAAGGAAAGCTGAAAAATCATGAGAAATTGAGGTAGATATACAACCCTGTTTTAATAAAATAACTGCCAGTGTGAATGGCATGGAAGAGAAATCTATCACTTTTTTAGGGTGTATAGTTACAAAATTTTATAGACAGTTGTATAAGGAAGAAGTAGGCCAATTTACAGAGGTCAAAGGAAAGTCACCCCTAAGATTTTAAAAGCAGCTGTGCCGAAACATGTATATTATCTAGGGTGAAACAGATCACCAGCCCAGGCTGGATGCATGAGACAAGTGCTTGGGCCTGGTGCACTGGGAAGACCCAGAGGAATCCAGTGGAGAGGGAGGTGGGAGGGGGGGATCGGGATGGGGAATACATGTAACTCCATGGCTGATTCATGTCAATGTATGACAAAAACCACTACAATATTGTAAAATAATTAGCCTCCAACTAATAAAAATAAATGAAAAAAATAATTAAAAAAATAAAAGCAGCTGTGTTTAGTTAGAAATGTCGCTTACTTAAAAAAAAAAAAACTCTTAAAAAAACTTAGTGCTTTTTTGTATGTCCTCTGCTGTGCTGTGCTGTGCTTAGTCACTCAGCTGTATCCGATTCTTTGTGACCCGTGGACTGTAGTCCGCCAGGCTCCTCTGTCCATGGGATTTCCCAGGCAAGAATACTGGAGTGGGTTGCCATGCCCTCCTCCAGGGGATCTTCCTGACCCAGGGATTGAACCCAGGTCTCCCGCATTGCAGGCAGATTCTTTACCATCTGAGCCACCAGGGAAGCCCAAGAATACTGGAGTGGGTAGCCTATCCCTTCTCCAGGGGATCTTCCCAACCCAGGAATTGAACCGGGGTCTCCTGCATTGCAGGCAGATTGTTTACCAGACTGAGCTATCAGGGAAGCCCATGTCCTCCACTAAGCATCTTCAAATGTTAGTTTCCCCTAACAACTTTTTAAGATTTGGGTCACAGGTGTGTGCTCTATTCCCTAATAATGCTTTTGGATAACATCTAAAACAATGGTTCTCCTTCTTGGCTGAACATTAAAATCACAATTGAAGTGTTTAAAAAATACTATTTATTACCCTAGACCCACCCCCAGAAATTCTAGTTTAACTGGTCTGGTGTAAAACCCCTGGAAATGACATTTTTTCAAAGACCCCCAAGATGACTTATGTGCACTTAGGTGGAGAAACACTGATGAAATTTCATAACTGGCCTCTCTTACTGAGACTTCCCTTTTACTTTATATAGAGTGTATCCATTCCAAGAAGATTCTGTGCTGGATGCAAGGCTGCAGGCTGGTTGCATGTAGAAGCAGCACATGCTTCTCCTGTGACTGCTCCTTTTCAATAAACTCTGGGTTCTCAGAGTTTCTGTGTTACACACATGGAACACACTGATAATACATCTTCAGCCTCATAAGGGGCTGGAAGCCTTGAACTTATGTTGTTGTTGTTCAGTCGCTCAGTCATGTCTGACTCTTTGCAACCCCATGGACTGCAGCACACCAGGCTTCCCTGTCCTTCACCATCTCCCAGAGTTTGCTCAAATTCATGTCCATTGAGTCAGTGATGCTATCCAACCATCTCATCCTCTGTCATCCCCCTTCTCCTCCTGCCTTCAGTCTTTCCCAGCATCAGGGTCTTTTCCAATGAGTCGGCTCTTTGCATCAGGTAGCCAAAGTATTGGAGCTTCAGCCTCAGCATCAGTCCTTCCAATGAATATTCAGGACTGATTTCCTTTAGGATTGACTGGTTGGATCTCCTTGCAGTCCAAGGGACTCTCAAGAGTCTTCTCCAACACCACAGTTCAAAAGCATCCATTCTTTGGTGCTCAGCCTTCTTTATGGTCCAACTCTCACATCCCTACATGACTACTGGAAAATACCATAGCTTTGATTAGACAGAACTTTTGTCAGCAAAGTAATGTCTCTGCTTTTTAATATGCTGTCTAGGTTGCTCATAGCTTTTCTTCCAAGGAGCAAGCATCTTTTAATTTCATGGCTGCAATCACCATCTGCAGTGATTTTGGAGCCCAAGAAAATAAAGTCTGTCACTGTTTCCATTGTTTCCCCATCTGTTTGCCATGAAGTGATGGGACTGGATGCCATGATCTTAGTTTTTTGAATGTTGAGTTTTAAGCCAGCTTTTTCACTCCCTTCTTTCTTTTTCAAGAGGCTCTTTAGTTCCTCTTTGCATTGATGTACTCTGCATATAAGTTAAATAAGCAGGGTGACAATATACAGCCTTGACAAACTCCTTTCCCAATTTGGAACCAGTCCACTGTTCCATGTCTGGTTCTAACTGTTGCTTCTTGACCTGCGTACAGATTTCTCAGGAGGCAGGTAAGGTGGTCTGGTATTCCCATCTCTTTAAGAATTTTTCACAGTTTGTTGTGATCCATACAAAGTCCTTAGCATAGTTGATGAAGCAGAAGTAGATGTTTCTCTGATATTCTCTTGCTTTTTTAAAAATTTATTTATTTTAATTGGAGGCTAATTACTTTACAATATTGTAGTGGTTTTGCCATACATTGACATGAATCAGCCATGGGTGTACATGTGTTCCCCATCCTGAGCCCCCTCCCACCTCCCTCCCCATCCCATCCCTCTGGGTCATCCCAGTGCACCAGACCTGAGCACCCTGTCTCATGGATTGAACCTGATCCAGCGGATGGTGGCAATTTGATCTCTGGTTTCTCTGCCTTTTCTAAATCCAGCTTGAACATCTGGAAGTTCTTGGTTCACATACTGTTCATTTGACCTTATACATGGTACTAAAAGGTATTTGCTCTTTTTAATCCTGAGAAGGATGCTTTAAGGGACAAATAGACTTGGAATTCAACTATGGTGCTCTTACTCAGAAATGCCATAGATTTCCAAAAGATGAATGGATTCCAAAGTGATTCAATAATTACACTTGTATAGAACCACAGTATATAGAATTTCCAGTAACATTGTCTCTAGTTAAATCATTTCTGTGTATATATTTTCCCCTTCACCTTTTGTGTAAATGGTGATAAGAATAGAGTGAATGTTTCTCTCAGCCTACCACTTAACATTAAACAGTGCCAGTGTGAAACAGGAATCTGATCTCTTGGAATTTTAAGTCCAGTAACCAAAACCCCCAGGGCATCCTGCATAGGGGTGCTGTGGAAAGAATAGCTTCATCTTTAGTAAAAGTTAGGAAGGAATTATGGAAGTTACTACTGATATTAAACATCACATATATGAAGTAGTACATTTTATGATTTATAAATTGACCTATAAATAGCAATAGGGAAAACAGTCTAACAGCAAACATAAAACTGATAAGATAAATAAAAGCATCAGTATTTTCAAAACACAGGAGCTTCTTTTTATAGCTGCAGGAGATGATTGCTTTCATTATTATCTCAATTCTTTATCTATTTTTTCTGCAGCAAATCCTGGCCCTACATTCTATTTGGTTGTCCTGAAAATATACTTCCTGAGAGTGGGAAATAGCCTGTATTCAGTGGGCTCCTTCTATTACTCTTGAGGTGCTAGATAAATAATATAAATCTCCCACCAAAATGATATACTGTGGGCATCGCTCCAAATTTTAAAGCTCTCATCTATTCCCATAGTGATTCTTTCATTACCATGGGTGTGTATAGGAACCTCAGGTGTTGGAAGCCTTGTGTCAGAGATTCCATATTCCTCCCTCTACTGTTGGTAAATGGGTTTACCAGTGTGGACAGCAAGTCATGGCTTCAGCTTTCTAATGGAATGGATTTGCTATAGGAAGCTACTCCAGAGTAGGAGGGAGGATGTGGAAGACTGGGCAGATAGATCTTTTGGCAGTGGGTGCAGTTTTTAGTTAAATGTGACCCAGTAATCATTTGAAGTTACTTTACAGCCAGTAACAGGAGATAGATGGAGATGAGAAAGAGAGAGGAGGGAGGGAAGGAGAATACTTAAATCACAAAGTAGGACAGGGTTTTGCATGTTATCTGTTGCTTTGATTGCAGAGAAGAAATACTGTTGAACTCAACCAGCACAGTCTATGGCTAGAGGGTTTCTGATTGGCAGGGAGCAGAATTGAGGGACTGGGATGAAAGCTTTTCATTCTTTTTTAGTATCCTAATCATGATTATCATATTCAGATGGATAGTACTTGGCACTGCCAGGAGAGGAAAATTAGGATTCATCACCTTCTCTTATCAGACAGCAAGAGAATGTTGAATTTGGTGTTTGGTCGATTAGATTTTTTAATATAATTCTGTGTCTGCAACACGTACAAGATTTGTGCTGAGGGTAAAATCACCATTTGGGATAGTGTAATAGGTATTCTCCAATATATCTACTAAACAGAGCAGGATACTTTTTGAATTTTTAATTTAGTTCTTCTGAGCCAGAACCAGAAACAGGAATTTCTGATGAGATGCTGGTTGCTATTTATATGTGATGTCCCAGAAATGATCTGATGTTCAGATGCCACACATACACAACCACAAAATAGTCACAGATTGACACATTCTTCCAGCGTGTGCCTGTGGGATTACTCCTGGATTCATCAGGGATCTGTGGATTCTTCCTTAAAGATACCTGGGGTCTTCTTTTCTTCCTTTCATGCTGCATACTACTGCAATAGCATTGAAAAATTTCATTGAAATATAATGTAGCTGTAATTTTACCAGGCAAGTTTTTTGGATTGGTTACAGAAGAATGATCAAAGATGAATTTTTAATACATGGCCTTGCTTAGTTCATTTTGGATAAAAGTGAAAAAAATAAAAATGCATCTCCTGAGTTTGCTAAAATTTCTATAAAATCTCCTCTTCCATTTTCACTGGTATACCTCTGTGATACTCATGTCTATACTATTTTGTATATTTTTAAATTATAAAAATTGTGATAAAATATGAATAACATTTACCATTTAAACCATTTTAAGCATACAGTTCAGTGTCATTAAGTACAATCATGTTGTTGTGCAGTCATCAATATCATCCATCTACAGGACTTTCTTTATCTTGCCAAACTCTGCCACCTTCTTTCCACCATATCTACCCCTGCCTCAAATGTGTAGTCTCTCCTCTGCAAATTCCTTCTCTTCCCTCAGGGTTCACTTCCTTGGTAGTTTTTAATTTTGATTTGAAGGCCTTAAGTAGACATAATAATAGATGTTGAGATCGATCTCTGAGCTTTGATAGTTTGCACAACTGCCATATTTGCAAAGTTGTCACTTTTTTTCATCAAAGAGCCATAAGCCCCATTGGATTGAGTCAATTTACAGAGTGGAGGCTGTAGTAGTTTGGCTTTCCAGCATTACATGGACTCCAGTTCTTGTACAGAGTGCTTCCAGAGCATAACGTTTTGTTCCCCTGGAGGATCTGAGAAGGGGGTGAAAAGGAGGCAGAGGGGTCTCAGTGCTCTGGTTGTTCTGGAAGTTTCTTTGAGTATAATATAATGGAATGAATCCTCAAAGAGTAATGGGCCACTGAGTTTACCCCAGTGACAAATATGTGAAGAAGAGTTCCGGGCTATTGCTTCCTGGGCAAATCAGCTGTTATGGAACAGGTAAGAGGTAAAAAAAAAAAAAACTGAAACAGAAATTGTTCTCACTACAAAATGATTAAGAACAGAACAGACCTACTTTAGGGACACAAAACATAAGGAAAGCCTTAAAAAAAACTTCTAGAAGGTATAACAACTAAGAAAAATAAGGTTCTTTTATTATAATAGAAACTTTAGTGTAAAGTACACACAACAAAAATTACTTTTAGTAAAAGAGCAAATGAAAAGCATGCAGAGATGCCTTATGAATAAATTACTATCTATTTGTCCATGTCTTTCTTAGTGTTACTATTTATTTTGCACAAATCTTATCTATGAAGCAGACAGTTTTTCACTCCAGAATGAGTTGTATTTTATTTTCTTGAATTATTAATGATATACTTTATTAGCCATATGTCAACATCACAGACACATTTTTCACGGAGGGACAGTGGCTTTGGTGTGAAAGAGAAAGCAACTGTGACCTCTCTGGCAGCAGCTCTGTTTCCCTTCTCTGGTCCCTGGAGAGTACTCCATTTTCCTGCCATGATTTCTCACAAAGGGGACTGTGAATTTCTTCCACTTCCTTTTCAACAGAAGTTGAAAAAATTTCTGCACTCAAAGAAATAGGGCTGAGCATCTGGGGATTTGCAATACTGACTTTCCAGCAGGTCCTCATTTACCAGTCAGTGCTAGATTTTAGCCTCTGAGCCAGAACCTTCCTGCTTTTGTATTCTCTGGCATTACTATGTTATCACCTCTGGAGAAAGTCTCCTGAAAATATCTTTCTGTATAACAAGGAAGATTTCCAGAAAAACAAAATATGTAAAGTTTTGTTGTTTCAGTCTCTCAAAAATGCTTTGCTTTACCCCATGTTTTTCATGTTTTTCCTTAATGACTCCATCTTGTTTGCTCTTTAATGAAAGGATTATGCCATCATCATGGTGGAAAGTTTAATTTCACATTATCCTGAGGGATGTACTCTTCCAAATTATCCTCATGTCAGTGCAGTCATGGGAATTGCATCTGCATTTTTGAATTACAATGTTTGGCAAATGTCCCCTTTAGGGTTTCACTTGTATAAAAAAAGCAGAGAAAGATAGTGAAAATCGCTATCAGAACAACCTGTTCAGCACTCCAGAAAAGGTCTCTTACCGTCTTACTAAATTCTTCAAGCTAAAGTATGGAAGAAATATAATAGCAACTGAAAACTTCTAAAGACCAGATAAAACTAATGTTTAGAAAAAAAAAAAAACTGACAATATAGTCTGAATTCTAAATATGTAGTGGTCCCTTCCAGATTCTTTTGACTCAGTAGTGCTAATTACACTTTGTCCTTTCAGTTCAGTTCAGTCGCTCAGTTGTTTCCTGACTCTTTGCGACCCCATGGACTGCAGCACGCCAGGCTTCCCCGTCCATCACCAACTCCTGGAGCTTGCTCAAACTCATGTCCATTGAGTCAGTGATGCCATCCAACCATTTCATCCTCTGTCATCCCTTCTCCTCCTGCCTTCAACCTTTCCCAGCCTCAGGGTCTTTTCCAATGAATCAGTTCTTCACATCAGGTGGCCAAAGTACTGGAGTTTCAGCTTCAGCATCAGTCCTTCCAATGAATATTCAGGACTGATTTCCTTTAGGATTGACTGGTTTGATCTCCTTGCAGTCCAAGGGACTCTTAAGAGTCTTCTCCAATACCACAGTTCAAAAGCATCAATTCTTTGGCGCTCGGCCTTCTTTATGGTCCAACTCTCACATCCATACATGATTACTGGAAAAACCATAGCTTTGACTAGACAGACCTTTGTCAACAAAGTAATGTCTCTGCTTTTTAATATGCTGTCTAGGTTGGTCATAGCTTTCTTCCAAGGAGCAAGCATCTTTTAATTTCATGGCTGCAGTCACCATCTGCAGTGATTTTGGAGCCCAAGAAAATAAAGTCTGTCACTGTTTCCATTGTTTCCCATCTATTTGCCATGAAGTGATGAGACTGGATGCCATGATCTTATTTTTTGAGTGCTGAGTTTTAAGCCAGCTTTTTACTCTCCTCTTTCACTTACATTAAGAGGTTCTTTAGTTCCTGTTCGCTTTCTGCCATAAGGGTGGTGTCATCTGCATATCTGAGGTTGTTAATATTTATCTTGGCAATCTTGATTCCAGCTTCTGCTTCATCCAGCCCAGCATTTTGCATGATGTATTCTGCATAAGAGTAAAATAGCAGGGTTACAATATAAGCAGGGAACCACCTGGGAAGCCCCACAAATAGGGTTATTGATAAAATACAGGACACACAATTAAATATGTAATTCAGATAAGAAACATTTTCTTTTTTTCAGTATAAGTATGTCTCAAATATTGTATGGCACAAACTTAATGAATGGCACAAACTTGTATGGGACAAATTTACTGAATACATTTATGGTTTATCTGTAATTCAAAATTAACTGACTATTTTTAGTTTTTAGTTTCTAGGTCTGGCAGCAAGTGTAAATGAGTTATTACCATCTAGGTGTAGCCTTTGACCAGTGATAGAAAGGCTACAGTGGCTACAGGCTACAGGCTACAGTCCACTCTGTTGTTCCTTGAGAGGACAGTTCTGAGAATCATTCTAAGTATTTTCTCGAAGGATTCCACACAGGATGAGTCATGGTTGACACAGCAGTGAGTAGCTTATTAACAAGACCTTGATCTTTTTCTTCACCTTTTCCTGATTCACTCTTTCCAGTTTCCCTTTCCAAATCTTTGGGATTACTACTTGCATGCCAATTCTTCTGTCTACCTCTGCTTTTGGAGGAAACTCAAGCTAAGCATTATCTTTTCCTTATTACACTCAACTCACCTGGTACAATGTCTAGTTTAATTGTGAAAGTAGATTGAAATTGGACATTTGATAGAGTAATGGGATCATATGAGTCATAGCCTTGGATTGCCCATTTCTGGCTTTTAATCATATCCAGGCATGTTTGGTGAACTTAAGGGGTAGGCCTAAGAAATCAGTGGGGAAAAGAATCCAGGGAGTATTCATATCCAATGTTCAAAGACACTGGTAAAGTGTCTTAAAAGAAATTGACCAGTGATAGCATATTGCATATATACATTTTAAACTCTCCTCTCTCCACACTCCAGTTGAAATATCAGACATGAAGTGTATTTAAAGAATAAATCTATAGTAGCATTGAAAAATAAGAAAGACTACTTCAAATAAATCAAGTATTTTGAGTAACTTATACAAGATAGAAAAAAGAAAAAGGAAGACATCATATTGACTAAAGGAGTAGAGCAGGGGAAATCTCATGGAAGCCACAGGAAAGGGCTTCCATGAAAGTGTAGATCAGTTCAGTTCAGTTCAGTCGCTCAGTTGTGTCCGACTCTTTGCGACCCATGAATTGCAGCATGCCAGACCTCCCTGTCCATCACCAACTCCTGGAGTTTACTCAAACTCATGTCCATCGAGTCGGTGATGCCATGCAACCATCTCATCCTCTGTCGTCCCCTTCTCCTCCTGCCCCCAATCCCTCCCAGCATCAGGGTCTTTTCCAATGAGTCAACTCTTCGCATGAGATGGCCAAAGTACTGGAGTTTCAGCTTCACGTATTGCTGAAGCCTGGCTTTGAGAATTTTGAGCATTACTTTACTAGCGTGTGAGATGAGTGCAATTGTGCGGTAGTTTGAGCATTCTTTGGGATTGCCTTTCTTTGGGATTGGAAAGAAAACTGACCTTTTCCAGTCCTGTGGCCACTGCTGAGTTTTCCAAATTTGCTGGCATATTGAGTGCAGCACTTTCACAGCATCATCTTTCAGGATTTGAAATAGCTCAACTGGAATTCCATCATCTCCACTAGCTTTGTTCACTATGATGCTTTCTAAGGCCCACCTGACTTCACATTCCAGGATGTCTGGCTCTAGGTGAGTGATCACACCATCCTGATTATCTGGGTCATGAAGATCTTTTTTGTACAGTCCTTCTGTGTGTTCTTGCCACCTCTTCTTAATATCTTCTGCTTCTGTTAGGTCCTATCTGTCCTTTATCGAACCCATCTTGGCATGAAATGTTCCCTTGGTATCTCTAATTTTCTTGAAGGGATCTCTAGTCTTTCCCATTCTGTCATTTTCCTCTATTTCTTTGCATTGATCGCTGAGGAAGGCTTTCTTATCTCTCCTTGCTATTCTTTGGAACTCTGCATTCAAATGGGAATATCTTTCCTTTTCTCCTTTGCTTTTTGCTTCTCTTCTTTTCACAGCTATTTGTAAGGCCTCCTCAGACAACCATTTTGCCTTTTTGCATTTCTTTTCCGTGGGGATGGTCTTGATCCCTGTCTCCTGTACAATGTCACGAACCTCCATCCATAGTTCATCAGGCACTCTGTCTATCAGATCTAGTCCCTTAAATCTATTTCTCACTTCCACTGTATAGTCATAAGGGATTCGATTCAGGTCATACCTGAATGGTCTAGTGGTTTTCCCTACTTTCTTCAGTTTAAGTCTGAATTTGGCAATAAGGAGTTCATGATCTGAGCCACAGTCAGCTCCCGGTCTTGTTTTTGCTGACTGTATAGAGCTTCTCCATCTTTGGCTGCAAAGAATATAATCAATCTGATTTCGGTGTTGACCATCTGGTGATGTCCATGTGTAGAGTCTTCTCTTGTGTTGTTGGAAGAGGGTGTTTGTTATGACCAGTGTGTTCTCTTGGCAAAACTCTATTAGCCTTTGCCCTACTTCATTCCATACTCCAAGGCCAAATTTGCCTGTTACTCCAGGTGTTTCTTGACTTTCTACTTTTGCATTCCAGTCCCCTATAATGAAAAGGACATCTTTTTTGGGTGTTAGTTCTAAAAGGTCTTGTAGGTCTTCATAGAACCGTTCAACTTCAGCTTCTTAGCATTACTGGTTGGGGCATAGGCTTGGATTACCATGATGTTGAATGGTTTGCCTTGGAAACAACAGAGATCATTCTGTCGTTTTTGAGATTGCATCCAAGTACTGCATTTTGGACTCTTTTGTTGACTATGATGGCTACTCCGTTTCTTCTAAGGGATTTTTGCCCACAGTAGTAGATATAATGGTCATCTGAATTAAATTCACCCATTCCAGTCCAACTTAGTTTGCTGATTCCTAGAATGTCGACGTTTACTCTTGCCATCTCCTGTTTGACCACTTCCAATTTGCCTTGATTCATGGACCTAACATTCCAGGTTCCTATGCAATATTGCTCTTTACAGCATTGGACCTTGCTTCTATCACCAGTCACATCCACAACTGGGTATTGTTTTTGCTTTGGCTCCTTCTCTTCATTCTTTCTGGAGTTATTTCTCCACTCATCTCCAGTAGCATATTGGGCACCTACTGACCTGGGGAGTTCTTTCAGTATCCTATCATTTTGCCTTCTCATACTGTTCATGGGGTTCTCAAAGCAAGAATACTGAAGTGGTTTGCCATTCCCTTCTCCAGTGGACCACATTCTGTCAGACCTCTCCACCATGACCCGTCCATCTTGGGTGGCCCCACACGGCATGGCTTAGTTTCATTGAGTTAGACAAGGCTGTGGTCCTGTGATCAGATTGGCTAGTTTCTGTGATTGTGGTTTCAGTGTGTCTGCCCTCTGATGCCCTCTTGCAACACCTACCATCTTACTTGGGTTTCTCTTACCTTGGACTTGGGGTATCTCTTCATGGCTGCTCCAGCAAAGCACAGCCACTGCTCCTTACCATGGATGAGGGGCTCAAAATGATAGCTGTAAAGATGAGGCGGGAATGTTGGGATGGTACTACAAGTAGTACAGGCTCCTTCTGGGCCACCTGTCTTTGTGCCATGTATCTAACTACCTGTCAGGCTGGCCTGAGAGATATTTTTCCCAATAAATATTACTGATAAAGTGGTTTATTGATTACCTTATTTGGAGGGGGTGAAGAAGGTTGTGATTTTACCTCATACCATATACAAAAACAAAAATTCAGTTGATTGAAGATCCAAGCATTAAAAAAAAATAAAATATTAGAGAAGAATCTATAACAAACCACCTTTTTAATATTTGGGATTGATAAAACCTTCCTAAGAAATACCTGAAACCCAGAAGCCATAAAGGCAAGAGTGAAGGGAGGGAGGAAGAAGTAATCTAACATATTTCTTACATCAAAATTAAAAATTCTGGGGACTTTTCTGGCAGTCCAATGTAGAGGGTGCAGGTTTAATCCCTGATGGGAAAACCAGGACCCCACATGCTGCAGGGCATAGCAAAAAAAAAAAAAGAATTAAAATTTCTGCGTGACAAAATTTAACATTATTTATCATAAGCAAAGTTAAAATACAACTGATAAAGTTGGATAAAATGAGGCACAGGGTTAATACTATTAATCTGCACATTGCCCCAATAAATTGGTAAGAAAATGATGACACAAGAGAGAAAAGTAGATAAATGATATTGTTGCTGACTGTTCACAATGATCTGTTTTCCTTCCCTGTAGGAGAATTAATGCTTTACCATTTTGGCAACCTCGAGCATGGCAAAATGATTTGTTTGAGTCAATGACATGTGTCACAGGCACAAGCTCTAAGACTTGGTATTTGAACTGCCAAGGCAGCCAGAGATATTCTGGATAGGGACTGCTCTCAACCAATCCAATATTGAAATATTATGTGAGTGAGAAATAAATTTTTGTTTAAAACCTCTGAGATTTGTGGGTTGTTTGACACCATGGCTTAAGCTCATGTCTCTTGACCCATATAGAAATCAGTATCAGAATACAGGTGGTATTGAGACAAAACTCTATAAAAATATATGGCATTGATTAAAAGGTTATGCTCTAGGCAGTGAGGAAATTGTCAGAAGCTAGGAGATTGTGAGATATGTCAGGTAGTAGAAAAAGTTTTAGTAAAATTTGATCTACAATAGCCTGAAAGGTAGATCATGTACATAAAGAGCTTATAGTTTTAGGAGAAGAAGTTGAAAAAAAGAATATTTCATGTGCTGGTAACTTTTGCCTGCATTTTCTTGAATTATTACAAAAGAGATAAGCTCAGGTAAGTAACTGGTTTGTAAACATAAGTGAAAGAGAATTGAGAGAATACAAATTGGTGTGATTTTAGGGCTTGAAACTGAGTTTAAACTTAAAAACAGTGTGAAATAAAACTTTTGAGAAATAAGCAGATTTAATTTCAAGAATTACAAGAAGGAAAAATCAAAATACATGGCCTCCTCCATGTGTGCGTGCACTCAGTCACTTCAATCATGTCCAACTCTTTGGACCTCATGGACTGTAGCCTGCCAGACTCCTCTGTCCATGGGATTCTCCAGGCAGGAATACCAGAGTGGGTTGCCATGCCCTCCTCCAGGGGATCTTCCCCTCCAGAGATCCAGGAACCTGCATCTCTTATGTCTCCTGCATTGGCGGTTGGGGGGGTTGTTGGGGGTGAGGTGATTCTTTATCATTAGCGCTACCTGGGAAGTCCAGTCTCCTCCATACCTATTGTTAAAATCTTTAAATATTTTTAACATATTTTCTCAGTACAGTATCAAATTAAAGGTATAATCCTCACACCCATTGTTTAAAAATTCTTAGAGTTTGAAGGTTCAGCTAAATGTGTGATGCTCTTCATTTGGGTAAAATGGCTCAGGAAAAAGGAGTCTAAGGGCATGACTTGCCCATGGAAGACTGATGGACCTAAGGTGCTCAAACCTAAGAAGAAGGGAGAAATCTAGATATCAAGAAAAGAAGTAGAAATGTGGTTACTGGCACATAAAATTGACTAGAATAAAGTTGATAAGAAATCAACTTAAGTTTTTGGAAAAAGAAAATCGTGCTATCAGAGAGAAAATAAGTCTGGACTACGTAGTTTGTGACTGAGACTTAAAATAATACTTGGAACTTCAGCCTCTTTGGGAGGAGAAGCAGTTCATAATAGCTGCTGAATTTCCAAGGAAGGCAATATCCTGATGCCAACTTCATATATGGCCTAGAAGCGTAGATGAAAAAGAATCTCCTGGATGGTGGAGTCAGGAGTCACAGGCAAACAATAGAGAGCAAAACTGCTTGAAGGAAGAGCAACCAGAGCCTATTCCCAGGATACTTTTGTAAGCCTAGGGCAGGGGCCCCTCTAAGCATCTATATGCTGAGATTTCATTATTGCTGTGGGTCAGTGGCTACTCAGTCTCTCCAATTCTTCTTCTTTCTCAATGGGAGAGTTCAGTGCAGTTATTCTATGCCTATTTCACGATTGTATATTAGAGGTATGAATCTCTGATATAGAAAATACTCTGTGCTTTGAGATTCTTGATTTTGAGCTTGAAGCAGTGGTTGGACAGTGGTTAAGGTTATCTTCTTTAGAGAAAGGGTAAAGTGAGATGGGAAAAGGACCAGTATTTGTCTACCAGAAGGTTAGACTGCATCAGGTCTTTATTTCTGCTTCCTAATTTGAAATTCCCCTTCTTTCTGGAGGATCAAACTCCTCAGCCTTTTTTAACTCTCCATGATTAAGTGGCCTGCTTTGACCAATGAAATGTGAGCAAAATTAATATATATCCCTTATAGAGAGAAGAATTATGAGTTAATATATTCTTCATCAACTTCTGTATTCCACTGGCTATGGCAGCTATCACTGTTATGGCTACTAAATAGTGGCAACTCCATCAATTTGGGTCCTGGAGTGAAATAAGAGGGTCTGACCTGTGGTGAACATGGAGTGTGAATGAGAAACCAACCTTCTTGTAGGCTACTTGGATTTGGAAGGTGTTTGTGTAGCATAACAAAGCCTATCCTGATAGCTATACATAAGTAATTGGGAGAAGATTTAAGTATAAATGAAAGTAAATGTTGCTCAGTCATGTCCGACTCTTTGCAACCCCATGGACTATAGTCCATGGAATTCTCCAGGCCAGAATACTGGAGTGGATAGCCTTTCCCTTCTCCAGGGGATCTTCCCAACACAGGGATTGAACCCAGGTCTCCTGCATTGCAGGTGGATTCTTTACCAGCTGAGCTATGAGGGCTTCCCTGGTGGCTCAGATGAGAGAAGGAAATGGCAATCCACTCCAGTATTCTGGCCTGGGAAATCTCATGGACAGAGGAGCCTGGCAGACTACAGTCCATGGGGTTGCAAAGAGTTGGACTTGACTAAGCCACTTCACTTTCTTTCTTTCTAGAGTATAAATGGCCACTGAACATATGAAAACCCTTGAGTAACTGAGTAGTAAGAGTACGTAGGAAAGCAGTACCTGTATCTTGGGACTTTTTCTAGAGTATATTTAAGACACTCCTAGAATTCAATTTTTGAATTGAAGACTTGTCAGGAGATTAGAGTTTGATCAGATGGGAGCCATGGGGTTACAGTTAGGAAAGAATTTCAGATTATATTTAGTTCTCACGTGTGCTGCTGCTGCTGCTGCTGCTAAGTCGCTTCAGTCGTGTCCGACTCTGTGCGACCCCATAGACGGCAGCCCACCAGGACTCCTCTGTCCACAGGATTCTCTAGGCAAGAATACTGGAGTGGGTTGCCATTTCCTTCTCTGAAGAATACTGGAGTGGGTTGCTATTTCCTTCTCCAGGGATCTTCCCGACCCAGGGATCAAACCAGCATCTCCTGAATTGGCAGGCGGATTCTTTACCACTGAGCCACCTGGGAAGCCCAAGACGATAATTGGTGTTCACAATTTTCCCGTTTTCTGTCATTAACACTGTGGACAGGGTGTCTTTCCCCTGTCCAGATAAACTGATTGTGTTTATGGCCACATGCCTTGCTCTGGTTACTGGAGTGTGAGCAAATCCAGCTTGTGCCATGTTGGACTAGAGCCTTTAGATGTGCTTGTATGGCTTAGCTTTCACTTTAGTGCTCTGTTCCTGAACTGCAGTGGGATCACAACCCTATTAAATGCTGTTCCCTCACCCTGCATCCCAGAGTTAGACATGTTACACAGCCCAAAATGCAGCCCATAGCCTGGAGCTGAACCCCATTGAGCCACAGCTGACCCACAAATCTGTGAATGAGAAATGAATACTTGTTGTTATAAACTACTAATATATGAAGATACATTAACCACAGCAAAAGTTAGCACAATTCCCATTTAGAAAGGGGAATAATAGGAGACACAGAGCAGTCACTAGGTCGTGGTAATTTTGAAATCCCCTTGGGAACATTCCTTCTTGTGAAGGTTCCTTATGCTTGGACTGGGAACGTTACTTGACTTAGACTCTGATTCTTCACTCTGAGAGATGGTTAATGGGTCTAGCCTCTAGGGGACCCATTCCTTGTTCATTATTCTCCTTGGCCACATCTGAAATGCCTTTCAGGGAGAAAGCTCTCCTTAGGGGCTACAGAGCTTTGAAGTCATCCACCTAAGCATGGAAGGTTAAAGGACCCGGGTTTGTCTGAAATGATCTGAGGTGCTTCCATCTAGGCTTATGGTTTCTTTAACAGTGCAATTACCTCCAAATTTAGTAATCTGTTTTTGTTTAGTTATTTCTATATGTCAATAACTATAATTAAAGATTTTTATGGACATAACTTTCAAATATTCCTTGTTTATTTGCTTCTTTTACCCCCAGAACTTTTTCAACTTATGGTTAAAAATAGTTAGAACAGCACATGGAAATGACACCCCCTTAATTTGGTCTCTATCTGAAGTCACTTTGAGAAGTTTTACTGGGCATTTAAGTCCTTAAGCCTGTTTTATACTGTCTCCTGTCATTTTCTTTATGCAAGTAAATGGCTTTTCCAACTCTACAAGCCCCCAGTTTTTTGGACCTTCCTTGATCATTAGATTTCTTGTCAGAAATCAACCACTCTTTTTTTAGGTCATCTTTCTTATATAATATCTTGCTGAACAGAATCAATAGAACCTAACACATGCTACTGACATTTTGTTTTTCATGTGTTTCTGTTATAAACACCAACTATATAACCTCAATATACATTTGTTATTTTTACAGTTTCATCCCACTTTTGGTACCAATTTCTTAATTAGGTGAAGTTAGGCTTTAAAAAGAACACCTGGTAGCTGTGAGCACAAAAGTGCTTGAAAAGGCCAAAGTGAGAATCATAATGCCCTTATTTGGTGAAAGTTATCTAGATCCAACCTATAGGTGTGATGTTGAAAATATATATCTATAGAAAACAGGTTTCTCAATCAGTTGTCTTCAGTAGAGTAAAATAGTGAGGTCTTGATCTCATTTCATAACTAAAATGACAAGAAACTGGTTGATGAATCACACTGTTTGAACAGTCTGGTATTTTCTATCATCACAACAAACTAAATAGATTGTTTATGATTGACCAGAATAACAACTGAAAATTTAATGACTCTACTGTAGTCTTGTCACTTCAGTCAAACAGTATAAAAGCAATGGAAATATCCTTTTTGCTATTCCAGTATAAGGTATTCAGCAGTTAGCATGCACTCCTTTGATTAGAAATGCAGACATAGGACCCTTGGGGTATAGGCTTGTTCACTTGCTGTTAGAATCTCCCTAAGGAAAAATTTCAAGCCCAGTGAAGTATATGATTTTGAAATTAATAGAAAATATATATTAACACTCAGGTCAAAGAGGCCTATGAAATGCTACTTAATTTTGAGAACAGAAACTTACAGAGCAAATGCATTATGAAAACTAAATGTTTTCAGTAGCAAGGGGTTTCCCCCAGTACCTATAAAGAGCCCAATAAGGAGACCATTCTTCCATATAGTAGAATACAAGTTCTCAGGACCAGGACTCTAATTTAGGGCATTCAGTCGCAAATGAGTAATTCACTGTATAGCCAAAGAGAAAAACCACTCCAGATCTGCATCATGTGTCTGATTCCAGGCATTACTGTTTGGAGCTAGTTAATCCTACTAAAATAATTTAGGGAACATTATTATTATTTCCTTGGGACTTCCCTGGTGGCTCAGTCAGTAAAGAATCCTCCTGCAATGCAGGAGACCCAGGTTCAATCCCTGGGTTGGGAAGATCCCCTGGAAAAGGAAATGGCAACCCACTCCAGTATTCTTGCCTGAAGAATCCCTTGGACAGAGGAGCCTGGCGGGCTACCATCGATGAGGTCACAAAGAGTTGGACACTACTTAGTGAATAAACCACCAGCATTATTTCCTTACCACACAAATTCAACTATGTGTGTTTACTATGTGCTATTTTACTTAAGGGCTTCCCAGGTAGCACTAGTGGTAAAGAACCCGCTTGCCAATGCAGGAGACATAAGAGATGCAGGTTAGATCCCTGGGTTGGGAAGATCCCTAGAGAAGGAAATGGCAACCCACTCCAGTATTCTTGCCTGGAGAATCTGATGGGCAGAGGAGCCCCGTGGGTGGGCTATAGTCCATAGGGTCGCAGAGTCAGACACGACTGAAGTGGTTTTACACACACACTCCATTTTACTTAAAAGGAGAGGGAGGTGGGAGGGGGGATTGGGATGGGGAATACATGTAAATCCATGGCTGATTCATGTCAATGTATGACAAAAACCACTACAATGTTGTAAAGTAATTAGGCTCCAACTAATAAAAATAAATGAAAAAAAAGATGATAGCTATATAAGCATGTGTGACCAAAAGTAAAATAAAGGAAGCAGAAGAAAAAAAGAAATGCTCCCAGATTCCAGAAGAAGGTCTGTAGTTGCTGTCATGGCTTGGGTTCCCTGGAAAGCAAACTTTGAGGTAAAGAATTGCATGCCAGAAGTTTATTGGTGAGTGCTCTCAGGATCATCACCTCTGGGGGTGTGAAGGAAGGAAGATAAAGAAGTTATACATGATGCAATCAAGGCCTCTAAACAAAAGCCTCAACCCAATACTTCAGAGAATTCTGAAGCTGAAATATCCTAGCAGGGTTGTCCCAAATTGGAGTAAGGGTTTGGGCCATTATTACTTCTCCCACAACTTCCCCACAACCACCTTCCACACCTCACTCCCATGGAATAACACCCCCCCCACCCCGCCCACATCGTGACCAGTCATTGGACACAAGCTATCCAAGGAAAGGAGATGTGATTTTGGGGAGCAGTGTTTCTCTCCAGCTATGAGAAATTTCTGGAAATTGATTCAGCTGAGAAAAATCAGTCACCAACACCAGCTGAGGAAATGAGTGTTTCAGTATTGGAAGTGGGAAGCACAGTTTTTCATGTGGCAAATATACCACTAATAGCTATACGATTTATTGTGAATGTGTGTGTTGCTGGTGGGTGAGTTGGAAGAGGTGGTAATGGAGAGGGAGGTTGATGGGGAAGAATTGGAGCCAGATATATGACTTTTCCTCCTCTGGAATCAAATCATGTCAGTCTCTGTATTGTTTGGCTTCTTTAACAGCAGATGAAGCCATAAGTGTTATTTGATTTAAAAGTATCTAACAAGATTCCCTGAAGTTCAAAACTGGGAGGAACCTTGAAGATCTTCCAGTAAAAAGCCCCAGAGATATTAATTGCCCAAAGTCAGAAGTTAAACTAGGGCTTTATATTCATGCTTAATGGCTAAGGTATGACAAAAGTCAAGTGTAGCTGATATTGAAACATTGATTATCATCTCAACAGCTATCTTCCTGTTCTTTTATTCTAAAATGACTTTGTTCAAATATTGGGAGAAGGCCATATATTGAGTAGGGTGGACATTAGAGGAAATAGTTGAACCAACTAGGGCACAAAAACCCAAGGAAGCCCTTCTTTCAAGATCATAAATGGTACACACAGTTAAAGAAGGAACTCAAAGGGTGTTGCAGGTTCATGACCCTATAGTGAGTGCCTCCTTAAATTTTGTACCCTAGACATCTCACATACCTTATCCTGTTTCTGGCTCTGGGGTAATAGGATGGGCCTTTTTCCTTCTGAGGGGAAGAATCCCATTCTCCTTCAGCAGGAATCTGTTTAGGGTAAAGCATATAACCAATACTGGTCAATGAGGTAGAAGATGTGGGCTGCAGGGGTCCCTTGAAAGTTTTTTCTTCTTGGTAAAAAGGAGATACTTGAGAAAGTTCACTTTTTGTCTGTGGAGAGAGTGATAGGAAGATGTGATGCCTTGAACTGTTTAGCCATCTGCAGCTGTAAGGGGATAAGTCAACAGGTGAATATGACCTGGTACAGAGGAGAGTCTTACTCCTTGAGGTAGTGCTGCTTAATGAACTAGTCCTGGAAATGCCAGCCTCAGGACTCAGAGGTGAGAAAATAAATTGTCACTGTTTTAGTCATTTTTTATTGAATGTTATGTTATTTACTGGCCACATTAACCCAACTATTATAGGGTGTTTTTTTAAACATGGACTCTTGTTCCTTCTGCTCATAAGGACTTTGATCCCATGAGCATGATTCTCTTTCTCCATCAGAACTTCTCCCTTACACCAACCAATACATTAACCTGGAGAGTATATGGATTTGGTGATATCCTAGGTTGATAGCCCTGTTCCTCCACTTCCTATTAATAGCTGTGAGACCATGGACTAGTGATTTCATTGCTCTGGGTCCTCAGTTTTCACATTTGTAAGATTTGAATAATACTAAATGGCAACCCACTCCAGTATTCTTGCCTGGAAAATCCCATGAACAGAAGAGCCTGGTAGGTTACAGTCCATGGGGTTGCAAAGAGTCAGACACGACTGAACGACTTCACCTTCACTTTTAATACTTAACAACAGAGGGTGCATGTGACACATATGAAAATATACTTAAGTATTTAATTAACATAGTGCCTGGTGATATTAAGAATTCAATAGACATTATAAATTATTAGCCTTTCAGTTCAGTTCAGTCACTCAGTTGTGTCCAACTCTTTGCAACCCCAAGGACTGCAGCACACCAAGCCCCCTGTCCATCACAAACTCCCAGAGCTTGTTCAAACTCATGTCCATCGAGTCGGTGATGCCATCCAACCATCTCATCCTCTGTTGATCCCTTCTCCTCTTGCCTTCAATCTTTCCCAGCATCAGGGTCTTTTCCAGTGAGTCACTTCTTTGCATCAAAGTATTGGAGCTTCAGCTTCAGCATCGGCCCATCCAAAGAATGCTCAGGAGTGATTTCCTTTAGGATTGACTGGTTTGATCTCCTTTCAGTCCAAGGGACTCTCAAGAGTCTTCTCCAACACCACAGTTCAAAAGCATCAATTCTTTGGTGCTCAGCCTTCTTTATGGTCCAACTCTCACATCCATACATGACTACTGGAAAAACCATAGCTTTGACTAGACAGACCTTTGTCAGCAAAGTAATGTCTCTGCTTTTTAATATGCTGTCTAGGTTGTCATAGCTTTTCTTCCAAGGAGCAAGTGTCTTTTAATTTCATGGCTGCAGTCATCATCTGCAGTGATTTTGGAGCCCAAGAAAATAAAATCTGTCACTGTTTCCATTGTTTCCCCATCTATTTGCCATGAAGTGATGGGACCAGATGCCATGATCTTAGTTTTTTGAATGTTGAGTTTTAAGCCAGCTTTTTCACTCTCCTCTTTCATTTTCATCAAGAGGCTCTTTAGTTCCTCTTTGTTTTCTGCCGTAAGGGTGGTGTCATCTGCATGGCTGAGATTATTGGTATTTTCCCAGCAATCTTAATTCCAGCTTGTGCTTCATCCAGCCTGGAATTTCACATGATGTACTCTGCATATAAGTTAAATAAGCAGGGTGACAATATACAGCCTTGACATACTCCTTTCCTAATTTGGAACCAGTCCATTGTTCCATGTCTGGTTCTAACTATTGCTTCTTGACCTGCATACAGATTTCTCAGGAAGTGGGTAAGGTGCTCTGGTATTCCCATCTTTTGAAGAATTTTCCACAGTTTGTTGTGATCCACACAGTCAAAGGCTTTGGCGTAGTCAGTAAAGCAGAAGTAGATATTTTTCTGAAACTCTCTTGCTTTTTCTGTGGACGTTAGCAAGTTGATCTCTGGTTGATCACTGCCTTTTGTAAATCCAGTGTGAATGTGTGAAAGTTCTTGGTTCATTTACTGCTGAAGCCTGGCTTGGAGAATTTTGAGCATTACTTTGCTAGCATGTGAGATGAGTGCAATTGTGTGGTAGTTTGAATGTTCTTTGGCATTGCCTTTCTTTGGGATTGCAATGAAAACTGACCTATTCCAGTCCTGTGGCCACTGCTGAGTTTTCCAAATTTGCTGGCATATTGAGTGCAGCACTTTAATAACATCATATTTTAGAATTTTAAATAGCTAAACTGGAATTCCATCACCTCCACTAGCTTTGTTTGTAGTGATGCTTCCTAAGGCCCACTTGACTTTGCATTCCAGGATGTCTGGCTCTAGGTGAGTGATCACACCATCGTGGTTATCTGGGTCATGAATATCTTTTTTGTATAGTTCTTCTGTGTATTCTTGCCACCTCTTCTTAATATCTTCTGCTTCTGTTAGGTCCATGCCATTTCTGTCCTTTATTGTGCCCATCTTTGTATGAAATGTTCCCTTGGTATCTCTAATTTTCTTGAAGAGCTCTCTAGTCCTTCCCATTCTATTGTTACCCTCTATTTCTTTGCATTGATCACTGAGGAAGGCTTTCTTATCTCTCCTTGTTATTCTTTGGAACTCTGCATTCAAATGGGTATATCTTTCCTTTTCTCCTTTGCCTTTAGCTTCTCTTCTTTTCTCAGCTATTTGTAAGACCTCCTCAGACAACCATTTTGCCTTTTTGCATTTCTTTTTCTTGGAGATGGTCTTGATCACTGCCTCCTGTACAGTGTCACAAACCTCCATCCATAGTTCTTCAGGCACTCTGTCTATCAGATCTAATCCCTTGAATCTATTTGTCACTTCCACTGTGTAATTGTAAGGGATTTGATTTAGGTCATACCTGAATGGTCTAGTGGTTTTCCCTACTTTCTTTAAGTCTGAATTTTGCAATAAGGATTTTTATATTGCCTAGTATAATTCTGAATACCAGGAACAAACATCCCCATACATCATCTACCAGTTTGGATGCTGTAGCTTTTTGTCAGGAAATGACCCTTGGCTCCAAGACAGAAGGTCTGAAATTTCACTGCTTTGGCAGTTCTTCCATTTGAAAGATTTCTGGCCTTCAGTTATTGTTGGGTCAGAAACAGCATGATTCTGACCAATTTGTAGTTTAATTCAGAAATCACTGGTCGTTACTTTGAATTCAGAGGATCCTGCCTGCTGGGCTGCCCTAGTCTTTGTGGTCAGTCTGTCCCAAGGCAGATGCATCCAGAATGCCAGGTCACATAACAATGTTCACTTTAATGTAAACACAAAATTGATAACAAGAAATTAGAGTTTCATTATAATGTTTTGCAGAATAACTGACAATCCACAGGAGTTTTTATACTTGTTTTATAAAGTGCAGTCCTTGTCAGGAGAAGCAGGTGGCATGCAGTTTAATACAAGCTCATTGCTTCTGAGCTAACACTTTCCCCTCTGCTTGGAGTAATTCAGAGTTCAGCTTAGACTGACCATACCTGACCCAAGCTGGCATGATGGTTTTTGATCAGAACATTTTTTTTGTTCCCAGCAATAAGAAATCAGAGTTATATGCATTTTATTTTGCAGTCTCAAGTTATCTTTCTCTGCTTTTATTTACCAGTGTCCCACTACTTTCGTTCAGGTCTCAGAAGATCACAATGGAACAAGTTAAGAAAAAAGAAGTCTTCAAATACATCATAAAATATAATGATCTGCAGTATAGTCAAGATGGTATTAACACACATTCAAAATGACTTGTTTATCTCTACTTTTACACTGAGCACTAAATAAGCTGCATTTCAAACCTTTTGTGCTATTCTTGAAGTTTCTTATTCTTTTCCCACTTAGATAAATTCAAAGAGTTGAAGCATCAAGCTTATTTTCTTTGTCATTTTCATGCAGTCTTCAGAAAGCATGCTTCTCTATTTAGGCTGATAGTCTTAGGGGCTTGCTCTGGAAGAATTTGGATTCGGGTGTTTAAAATTTCAGTGTTCACCTGTGGTCTTGACAGCAGCAGCCCTCCTTCCTATTACATGCAGATTTCTGCCACCCAGAACAATCCTTTATAGGGGAGCATGGCATAACTGAATCTTTGTGAGTCTTAGTTTTCTTATCTGAAAATAAGGTTAGTTGGAAAATTTCCAAGTTCCTGGATCAGTGACACCAGGTTCGATCTCTCTTTGCCAGATGCCAGGTTGTACTCCTTTATGCATTACTGCTGTTTCCTTTGCAGAAGTAATCGCGGGTCTGTATTATCTAATCACTGTATTTGTCAAGTATTAGGGCAAGCGTCTTCCTAAAACACCCAGACCCCCTTGCAAAACTCTGGCTTCCACACAGGTATGTGCGTTCTGACTTGCCTCTGCAGCCAGCCACTCCAAGGAAACATGTTTTCGCCTCAATGACTGTTTATTCTCTGTTCCTTTATGTCTTTACAAGCTGTGTTTTACTTCTTATTTTGACTTTTTCTGACCTGACTCCTTGAAACTATTGCTGTGTGTGTATTTTCTTCCTTGGGAATTTATCCAGCTTCCAGTTTGGGTTGTTTCCCCCTTTGCTTGCCAGTGTCTCATGCTGGATTTATTGTTGCTATTAAGAACTGGGAGGGAAAAAGTAGGTGAGTTGTGGAGTGATACAGCTGTTGACTGTTGTTATTCCCAGAACAGTTTGTCTTTAATATTCTCCATTTATGATCAGTTCATGATGATGGCTCAGGTGTCGGGAAGTGGCTGGGATGCACTGCCAATTTCTCCTTATCTCATCTCCTTAATGTGGTTTTTAAGTCACTTTATATTACCATGGATTTTTGTGTCCAGGACTCTCTACTGCACTGCATTGCCCACCAAGAAATTTTTTCCATTCACATTTTTGTTTCCACTTTCAACCATTCTGTGAGCTTCTTCTCATAAACACCTGGGTTTGAGACCTGGCTTTTGATCTCTTAATATTAGGCAAGTCTCTTTACCTCTGTGAGCTGGTTTCTGTTTGTGTAAAATGTAGATGATAATGCTTTTGTCATATTGTTAATGTGAAGATTAAATGAGGTGTTATCTGTGAAAATGCCTAGCACAGTGCCTGACAAACAGTGGGGCACTCAGTACATTTATGTACGTTTCTTCCCTCCCACTTCAACCTCTTCCCCTCTTTATTTCACACTGAATAAAGCAAGCACAGTGGGATATTTTCATCGTTCCACAAAACACGTCTCTCAATTATTAGGCCAGGAAACTTTGCTTTCACAGGTTTTTCTGGCATATTTAGAAAGACTTCTAAAGCCACCCAAATAAAACTAGACTACATTCCCAGAATTTGTTTGTGTTGCTGGTGGCTATGGATACCACTGTACAGTGGGTTATACTTTATTTCTTGGTTCTCAGCAACTTTCCTAAGCATGATAAACTTCCATGAAGTACGACTGAAGTGACTTAGCAGCAGCAGTTCTCAGATTTGGGCTTCCCAGGTGGCACTAGTACTACCCTCCTGCTAACGCAGGAGACATAAGAGACAGAGGTTTTGTCCCCTGGTTGGGAAGATCCCCTGGAGAAGGAAATGACAACCCACTTCAGTATTCTTTCCTGGAGAATCCAGAGGAGCCTGGAAGACTGCAGTCTATAAGGTCACAAAGAGTCAGATATGACTGAAGCCACTTAGCACACACTTCTCAGATACTTTTAATTCTTTTTCTCTACTCCTTGTATCCTGAAGTAAACAGTCATTGTTTCTCCTTCCTCTCACGCTTTCTCAAGTAAACACCATCTGTTATAGTGCTAACCCTGCCAACAAGCCCCTCCAAATTTGGACTTCGGCACCTAGACCATTCATCAACTCTAGTTCATGGTATTTCAGAGGTGTTGCAAATTCGTTTATCCGTTTCACTATTCCCTTTTCTTCCACAGTCAGCTTTGGCTTCTGAGAAATACTTTTTGCCTTCATCTGCTTGCCTTCCAATTTCTTGGCTCTAATCTTTACTCATTGGCTTAACTTCACAGCCATAACCACTTTGTTAGGCATGTAGAATTTTCCACATTTCTCATTATCTTTGTGCATTCATAAGCCTCTTTTCTACCTAGCAAAAGACAAACCTAATGCACTGCTCCATGCTCTTAGTATAGGAAGTACAACTCTTTGTTATTTTCTGGTTATCTTACCTAGCCATAGTTCAAGAAGCTATACACTCTTAAAGACATAACAGCTAAAATGATTCCAGCCTTATATTTATTGTTGTCTGCTCTTTGTTGTGCTTCCCTGGTGGCTCAGGTGATAAAGAATCTGCCTGCAGTTCAGGAGACTGGGGTTCAATCCCTGGGTCAGGAAGATCCCCTGGAGAAGGGAATGGCAACCCACTCCAGTATTCTTGCCTGGAGAATCCCATAGACAGAGGAGCCTGGCAGGCTACATACAGTACATGGGATCACAAAATTTTGGTTTTTGTGCAGATTTTTCATTATGAGACAACGTCCCTATACATCATAGAAGACAGTACTCAGGCACTTACTGGGAAGGTCTGTTAGGAATACTGACACTCAGAATCAGAAATTCCCCTTGTATTTTCCAAGCCTTAGACTCTCTCTAAAGTAACAATCTCATTTTTGATAAGTGTCTATCTGATCTCTAGAGATTTTGAAATCATTATCTAATGAGGATATTCTTGGCCTATTCTAACTGCTATAGAATTTATTTGACTATCAGGCAAAAAATCTACTTTCTTAAAATTTCCAAGTGTCCTAGTGTTCTAGCTTGTCTCTCTTGAACTACATAGTTCTTTTCTACATAGTTGTTGTTTTGGGCTTCCCTTGTGACTCAGCTGATAAAGAATCTGCCTGCAATGCGGGAGACCTGGGTTTGATCCCTGGGTTGGGACAATCCCCTGGAGAAGGGAAAGGCTACCCACTCCAGTATTTTGGCCTGGAGAATCCCATGGACTGTATAGTTGTTTAGTTGCTAAGTCATGTTTGACTCTTTGCAACCCCATGGACTATAGCCCACCAGGCTCCTCTGTCCATGGGATTTCCCAGGCAAGAATACTGAAGTGGGTTGCCATTTCCTCCTCCAGGGGATTTTCAGGGATCTGAAACCCATGTCTCCTGCATTGGCAGGCAGATTCTTTACACTGAGGCACATGGGAAGACCTTCTGCATGGTAGTCCTTTAAATAATTGAAAACATTAATGTCACCTGTGCTAATCAGTTTTTTCTCCCCCCCCCAAACAACCTCAGTTCTTCCATTGCCAAAGTTTCTTGACTCTTCACCATCCTGACCATTCACCTCTAGATGTAATCTAGCATGTGAATATTATCTCAAAATATGAAATTAAACAGTAAATTAGAACATTAGGTAAAGCCTGGTCCTCAAAACAGAGACAGTTATCTCCCTTGTTCTACATAGTATGCTCCTCTGATATAACATAAAATGATAATCACTACTCAGCAACTTGGTCACACTGTAGAGTCATTGTGAGCTTGCAAAAAATGATGTCCCCTTTTTAAAAGTTATTGGTTAGTCAGAGCAGTTTAATTTGGTACTTAGACAATGCTTCTGCTTGTTTTATTTCATTTTGGTCCAGATACTGAGTTCACATTTACCTACATTATCTTTCACCTTGCTAAATTTACTGTTCTGTCACTTCGGCCCATTGAAATAATTTTGAATGTTGTCCTTATCAACGCCTTTTATGTGATTTTAAAGAGAGTAATCTTCAAAACTGGATTTCATTTTGTGAAACAAATGTCATTTAAAAATTTTAAAATTTACATCATTATTATATTCTGTTCACAGTTTGTTGCCATGTCTATACTTTAACTTGGGAGAGTCTCTTTAAAGAGTGCTTAAAGATTGCTTACCATTGGGATTTGACTCTTTTGAAAGCCTGGTGCTTATATCTGAATGTAAAGTCAGTTCTCTACATATAAACAACCTGCCACGATAGCCAAAATACATAAAAGGAGAGGTAGGAGGTAATGTTCATAAAGTCAGAGTCAGTTTCTTTTCACAAAACAGATGAACATGTCACCCAAACAGCTGATGTACAAGGAAGGATTTCAGATTTTGGCCCCATACCCAAAGAGTTTGAATCCCAGCTTCCTGGCTCCCTTGGTGGGTCACGCTGAGCCATTTGATCATCTTTGTGTTGCCTCATCTAAGAAGGATAGCCTTATAGGGATTGTGGAGGTGGATTATGTGAGGCAATAGCTGTGGAAAAGCCTGGGCCCCAAATACCTAGCATTTAGTTGGTACTCAGTGTGCATTGTAGTGACATAAACAGACCCTGTCTTTTCATATTCATGATTTCTTAATCACTTCCATGAAGTCTTGAGATTCCTCTCTGTGTAGTTGATACTTAAATTCCATAACCACATTGCAGTTTTTTTTTTCTTAAATATAATGATTAACACATTCCCTGAAAGCCTCTCTCATTTATTCTCTATGTCCTGGACTGCATATTCAGTTCCATTTTAATTAAATAGAACAATATTCGACAAGAGCAGATGCTGGTGTAGAGTGATTTTCCAACCTACAGAGTTCTAGCATATGGAAAGCCCATGTGAAAGTGAAGGCTGATCTGATCTGAAGGGAAGGCTATTTGCTAGAGGGAATCCTGGTGGGCTTTGGCTTGAGAATCTTCTAATCCATTTTTTGTCTCCCCAGTGCACTTCAGAAAGGTGCCTTTGGAAAGAAAGTGAACAGAGGGTTTGCTCAGGTCAATGTCATTTGAAAAGTGTTTTGTTTCCATCCCTTGTGACTCACTTGTGAGTTTATCTGCTTTCAGCTGATAGTGGCTGTTCTAAACCAGGGCAGTTCCCCATTAACCTCACTGTATCTTGACCCCTTTTTGACCTCCCAGTTGAATGTACAGTCATCAAGCTGTGTGACCTCCATGCTTCTTAACCATAGCACTTTAGTGGGAAATCAACATAGCATGTGGGTAAGCATTAAAGTAAAGCTCTGGAATCAAACAAAATGATCTAGATTTAAACACGGTTTGTCTTACCTCTGAACCTCCATTTCTTTATCTACAAAATAGGGATAATCATTGTGCCCACCTTTAAAGATTATTGTGATAATTAAAGTGATAATAGAGTATCTGGTTCAGAATATGTACTTAATAACTGTTGGCCATCATCCCTGTTAGTATTTTATATAAGTATCTTATCTCCTAAACTTAAGAGTTTTACTCTTCAAACAAAGTATATGAACCACATGGGGAGATTGGTTAGTATGTTCTTCAATTATCTTTAAAAAATTATTACTAATTCTCACTACTCCTCTGAGAAAATGAGGCCTACACGACATTAATGAATGCACTTAATAAGAAAGACTCAATTGGCAGCAGTGTGTGGACAGTACTGGAAAGAGGCTGAAGATACGGAGAACTATTAGGACACTCTTGTTTTTGTTTATGTTGAAAGAGGCAGAAAGGGGTAGAAAGAGAGGTGAGTATGAATATACGAGTTACTGGGTAGGTAGGACTTGGATAACAGATTTAACTTGGGGGAGATCCAAAATGAGTGCAAGTTTGAGCTTCAGTGATGGGGAAGGTGCACATTCCAGTAAGACATATGGTAAGCACCAGAAAAGGAGACGTTTCATAGTTTTGCATGTCTGTTGAATTTGACAACTAGTGCATACACAGTACCCAAACCTGAGGTTGAGCTGAGGCTGAGTGCAGACACGTTGTCTCAGATAAGTATGGAGAAAGGAGTGCAGAGAACATAGGGCTGCAGATACAGATCTGGCTTGAGATAGTAAATTTACCAAAGAAGTGACATTCCCAGTGAACTCTTTGTCATAGTATCTAAGGGACAATTATACAAAAGGAAAAATATCAGATACTGCAGAGATATCAAGGGACTTGAGGACCAGGAAAGGAAAAGGTGATTAGATTCAGTTACTGTGACCTCATTGGTGATGGGACCGGGAGATAAGAAAGTGGCAATTGTCAGTTTACTAAATGTAAAGTGTGCATGTTTTGCAGTGAGAGAACTGGACTGAGAACCTGGTTCTGCCACTTAGGATGGGGCCCCTTGCTTTTTAGCCTCAACTACCATATCTGTAAGAAGTAGAAAACAAAATATTACCTGTCCTACAGTGTTGTATAGACTAAAGGAGATAGTCTTGTAAAGCACCCTTGGAGCATCTCCCACAGAGTCTATTGGGCAGAACATACTTTCCTAGATGGGGTGGGGGAGAGCAGAGGAGCCTCCTATTGCCTTGGTCCACCAGTGGTCACATTCTTTCTATGAGCTAACCAGCAGTAATATGAAATTACACCTGCTCTTTCAAGTCTCCTTTCTTATGACTTAGGAAATGTCTGTGATTTCTCCTTATATATTTAGAACAATTTTTGATATGATTATTCCTGTGCATTTGTTTTTTTCCTTTTAGGGATGACTTTATGTATATAATTTTATGTAATTTAATTATATATATAAAGACATATATGTAATTTAATAAATTTAAATTAATTAAATTTAAATGTTTAATAGCTGAGTAATATTAATTAGTTGATTACTTTAATAAAGTAATTTAATATTATTTAAATTTAAATTAAATTTAATGTCATTTACTATGTAGTTTAATTATATATAAAGACATATATGTTTAAATTATATGTTTATTACATAGTAATAATATATATATATATATATATACATATATATACTTTGTTTTTACCAATCTGATTTGACTGTCTTAGTAGTTTTCATAGTTTTTAATGTATTATCTTGGGATTTTGGCATGTGGGATCTTAGTTCCCCAGCCAGGGGTTGAACCCATGCCCCCTGCAAGGTAAGTGCAGAATCTTAACCACTGGATCACCAGGGAATTCCACTCTTGGGATTTCTAAGTAGATAAAATCCTCTTCATGTATGCATTGCATTATTAAAATCAAGTAAATATTGTCCATTTAATAATAGAAAAGACTTAAAAAACAGCCAACATATCCTCTCATATAGACCATATAGAATAAGGCGGTGCTAGACGTGGCCATCCAGGATAATTCAGGTAGCATCCCTGATTTGGGTGCTTCCTTCCCAAAGGAAACCCCAAGTGTCCCGGAAAAGATTTGGTCACAGTGAGTCTCAGTACTGTCCACAAAGGGGTCAAACAGCAGGTCTTAGGATAGGTTGTTTCTTACAGTCACACTCCAGAAATCCAGTGGGTTTTCCATAGTAAAGTCATAGCAGTGGAATCATGTCTTGGTAATACTGACTTTCAGTTTAGCAAAGTTTCAAGTAGGTTCACTCTTGGTTTGTGGGACAGCTCCTGATGGGAGGAGATGTGATGATTCCATCTACTTCTTAGGCTGTGGTGAAGATTCTAGGACAGAATCCTTGGAAAGACAGGGTACAGTGCCTGAAACAGAGAAAGTGCATGATGTGCTTAGCTGCTTAGTCGTGTTTGACTCTTTGCGGCCCCATGGACTGTAGCCCACCAGGCTCTTCTGTCTATGGGACTCTCCAGGCAAGAATACTGGAGTGGGTTACAATGCCCTTCTCCAGGAATCAAACTGGGGTCTCCTTCATTGCAGGAGGATTATTTACCCTTGCTCTGTAGCACATGTCGTTTTCTTCCTGAATATGTGAAAAATTAAAAGTTGGCGATGTTAAGGATAGTAAATAAAAGATATTCATTTTCCTGCAGTTTTAGAATTAGTTTTTCTTAGAGGAGGTGCTCAAATGCCTATGAAAAGAGTGTGAAAGATTTAAAAAGTCGTTGAGTGTGTTTTGCCTATGTTTTCCTCTACGAGTTTTATAGTTCCTGGTCTTACATTTAGATCTTTAATCCATTTTGTGTCTATTTTTGTGTATGGTGTTAGAAAGTGTTCTAGCTTCATTCTTCTACGGGTAGTTGACCAGTTTTCCCAGCACCACTGGTTAGAGAGATTTTCTTTTCTTCATTGTATATTTTTGCCTCCTTTGTTAAAGATAAGGTGTCCATAGGTGCATGGTTTTGTCTCTGAGCTTTCTATTTTGTTCCATTGATCGATATTTCTGTCTTTGTGCCAGTACCATACTGTCTTGATGACTGTAGCTTTGTAGTATAGTCTGAAGTCAGGCAGGTTGATTCCTCCAGTTCCATTCTTCTTTCTCAAGATTGCTTTGGCTATTTGAGTTTTTTTGTATTTCCATACAAATCATGAAATTATTTGTTCTAGTTCTGTGAAAAATACCATTGGTAGCTTGATAGGGATTGATTTGAATCTGTAGATTGCTTAGGGTATTATATGCATTTTCACTATAGTGATTCTTCTGATCCAGTAACATGGTATATTTTTCCATCAACTTGTGTCATTTTTTATTTCTTTCATCAGTGTTTTATAGTTTTCTATATATAGGTCTTTTGTTTCTTTAGGTAGATTTATTCCTAAGAATTTTATTCTTTTTGTGGCAATGGTAAATGGGATTGTTTCCTTATTTCTCTTTCTATTTTATCATTGTTAGTATATAGGAATGCAAGGGATTTCTGTATGTTAATTTTATATCCTGCAACTTTACTATATTCATTGATTAGCTCTAGTAATTTTCTCGTGGTGTTTGTAGGGTTTCCTATGTAGAGGATCATTCTGCGAAGTCACTTCAGTCGTGTCCGACTCTGTGTGACCCCATAGACAGGATCATATCATTTACATGAAGCATGCCATCTACATAAATCACATCATGTCATTTACATAAATCACAGCAAGATCCTCCATGACCCACCTCCCAGAGTAATGGAAATAAAAGCCAAAATAAATAAATGGGACCTAATTAAACTTAAAACTTTTGCACAGTGAAGGAAACTATAAGCAAGGTGAAAAGACAGCCTTCAGAATGGGAGAAAATAATAGCAAATGAAGCAACTGACAAAGAATTAATCTCCAAAATATACAAGCAGCTTATGCAGCTCAATATCAGAAAAATAAATGACCCAATCAAAAAATGGGCCAAAGAACTAAACAGACATTTCTCCAAAGAAGACATACAGATGGCTAACAAACACATGAAAAGATTCTCAACATAACTCATTATCAGAGAAATGCAAATCAAAACCACAGTGAGGTACCATCTCATGCTGGTCAGAATGGCTGCTATCAAAAAGTCTACAAGCAATAAATGCTGGAGAGGGTGTGGAGGAAAGGGAACCCTCTTACACTGTTGGTGGGAATGCAAACTGGTACAGCCACTATGGAGAAGAGTGTGGAGATTCCTTAAAACCTGGAATAGAACTGCCATACAACCCAGCAATTCCACTGCTGGGCATACACACTGAGGAAACCAGAATTGAAAGAGACACATGTACCCCAATGTTCATGCAGCACTGTTTACAATAGCTAGGACATGGAAGCAACCTAGATGTCCACTGGCAGACAAATGGATAAGAAAGCTGTGGTACATATACACAATGGAATATTACTCAGCTATTAAAAAGAACACATTTGAGTCAGTTCTAATGAGGTGGATGAAACTGGAGCCTATTATACAGAGTGAAGTAAGTCAGAAAGAAAAACACCAATACAGTATATTAATGCATATATATGAAATTTAGAAAATGGTAGTGATGACCCTATACGCAAGATAGCAAAAGAGACACAGATATAAAGAACAGACTTTTGGACTCTGTGGGAGAAGGTGAGGGTGGGATGATTTGAGAGAATAGCACTGAAACATGTATATTACCATATGTGAAACAGATGACCAGTCCAAGTTCAGTGCATGAAACAGGACACTCAAATATGGTGCACTGGGACAACCCAGGGGGATGGGATGGAGAGGGAGGTAGGAGGGGGGTTCGGGATGGGGGACACATGTACACCCATGGCTGATTCATGTCAATGTATGGCAAAAACCACCACAATATTGTAAAGTAATTAGCCTCCAATTAAATCAATTTTTTTAAAAAAAGTGGTTAAGGATCTCTGGAGACTCAGCTACCCCAGCCCTTGCAGGAGGCATCCATTGTGTAAGTAGATGAGATAATCATAGTCACTTAAAACTTACATGTGTGCATTGTGCGCACACTCCACACCTGCTTGGCCTGAGCAGATCCACTCTCCCACATCAACACAACTATAGAAGCCTCCATCTATATTAGTGCACAGATAATCTTTAAGAGAGAGTGGGCCAGCTGCCACGGACCACGTATGAGCTACCCTTCGCCCAAGGTCAGGGGTAGCGACTGAGAGCGCCAGGCTGCGATGGCACAGAAGCAGCTGAGGAACTACACCATGTCCGAGGTCAGGGGCGGCGGCCGGGAGGAGCTACCCCACATCCAAGGTCAGGAGCGGTGGCCGGGAGGAGGTACCCCACATCCGAGGTCAGGGGTGGCGGCCGGGAGGAGCTACACCATGCCCGAGGACAGGGGCGGTGGCCGATACAAGCTACCCCATGCCTGAAGCCAGGGGCGGCAGCCGAGAGGAGCTACCCCACGTCCGAGGTCAGGGGCGGCGGCCGGGAAGAGCTACGCCATGCCCGAGGACAGGAGCGGTGGCCCATACAAGCTACCCCATGCCCGAAGCCAGGGGCGGCGGCCGAAAGGACCTACCCAAACCCCACGCCCCCTGGGGCCGAGAGGAGCTACCCCAACCGCACGCCCAAGGCCAGGGCCAGCAGCCGAGAGGAGCTACCCCATGCCCGAGGTCAGGGGTGGTGGCTGACACAAGCTACCACATGCTCGAAGCCAGGGGCGGCGGGCGAGAGGAGCTACCCCAACCTCACGCCCCCTGCAGCCGAGGGGAGCTACCACAACCCCACGCCACCTGCGGCCGAGAGGAGCTACCCCAACCGCACACCCGAGGCCAGGGCCAGCGGCCGAGAGGAACTATCACACGCCCGAGGTAAGGGGCGGCGGCCGGGAGGAGCTACCCTACGTCCGAGGTCAGGGGCGGTGGATGGGAGGAGCTAACCCACGTCCAAGGTCAGGGGCGGCGGCTGGGAGGAGCTACCCCACGCCCGAGGCCAGGGGCAGCAGGCGGGAGGAGCTACCCCATGTCCGAGGTAAGGGCCGGTGGCCGGGAGGAGCTATCTCACGCCCGTGGCCAAGGGTGGCGACCGAGAGGAGCTACCCCATGCCCGAGGCTAGGGGCGGTGGCCGACATAAGCTACCCCATGCCCGACGCTAGGGGCTGCGGCCGAGAGGAGCTACGCCAACCTCAGGTCAGAGGTCAGGAGCAGCGGCCGGGAGGAGCTATCTCACGCCCGAGGCCAGCGGTGGCGACCGAGAGGAGCTACCCCATGCCCGAGGCTAGGGGCGGTGGCCGACACAAGCAACCCCATGCCCGAAGTCAGGGGTGGCGGCCGAGTGGAGCTACCCCAACCCCACGCCCCCTGGGGCCGAGAGGAGCTACGCCAACCCCACGCCCCCTGCGGGCGAGAGGAGCTACGCCAACCCCAGGTCAGAGGTCAGGGGCAGCGGCCAGGAGGAGCCACCACACGTCCGAGGTCAGGGGCAGTGGCCGACACAAGCTACCCCATGCCCGAAGCCAGGGGCGGCGGCCGAGAGGAGCTACCCCAACCGCACGCCCCCTGTGGCCGAGAGGAGCTACCACAACCCCACGCTCCCTGTGGCCGAGAGGAGCTATCCCAACCCCACGACCAAGCCCAGGGCCGGCGGCCGAGAGGAGCTATCACACGCCCGAGGTAAGGGGCGGCGGCCGGGAGGAGCTACTCTACCTCCGAGGTCAGGGGCGGTGGATGGGAGGAGCTACCCCACGTCCAAGGTCAGGGGCGGCGGCTGAGAGGAGCTACCCCACGCCCGAGGCCAGGGGCAGCAGGCGGGAGGAGCTACCCCATGCCCGAGGCTTGGGGCGGTGGCCGACACAAGCAACCCCATGCCCGAAGTCAGGGGTGGCGGCCGAGTGGAGCTACCCCAACCCCACGCCCCCTGGGGCCGAGAGAAGCTACGCCAACCCCACGCCCCCTGCGGGCGAGAGGAGCTACGCCAACCCCAGGTCAGAGGTCAGGGGCAGCGGCCAGGAGGAGCCACCACACGTCCGAGGTCAGGGGCGGTGGCCGACACAAGCTACCCCATGCCCGAAGCCAGGGGCGGCGGCCGAGAGGAGCTACCCCAACCGCACGCCCCCTGTGGCCGAGAGGAGCTACCACAACCCCACGCTCCCTGAGGCCGAGAGGAGCTATCCCAACCCCACGACCAAGCCCAGGGCCGGCGGCTGAGAGGAGCTATCACACGCCCGAGGTAAGGGGTGGTGGCCGGGAGGAGCTACTCTACGTCCGAGGTCAGGGGCGGTGGATGGGAGGAGCTACCCCACGTCCAAGGTCAGGGGCGGCGGCCGAGAGGAGCTGCCCCACGTCCAAGGTCAGGGGTGGCAGGCGGGAGGAGCTACCCCATGCCCGAGACCAGGGGCGGTGGCCGACACAAGCTACCCCATGCCCAAAGCCAGGGGAGGCGGCCGAGAGGAGCTACCCCACCCCCACGCCCCCTGGGGCCGAGAGCAGCTACCCCAACCCCATGCCCAAGGCCAGGGCCGGCGGCTGAGAGGAGCTACCCGACGCCCGAGGCCAGGGGTGGCGACCGAGAGGAGCTGTCCCATGCCCGAGGCTAGGGGCGGTGGCCGACACAAGCTACCTCATGCCCGAAGCCAGGGGCGGCGGCCGAGAGGAGCTACCCCAACCGCACGCCCCCTGTGGCCGAGAGGAGCTACCACAACCCCACGTTCCCTGTGGCCGAGAGGAGCTATCCCAACCCCACGACCAAGCCCAGGGCCAGCGGCCGAGAGGAGCTATCACACACCCGAGGTAAGGGGCGGCGGCCGGGAGGAGCTACTCTACGTCCGAGGTCAGGGGCGGTGGATGGGAGGAGCTACCCCACGTCCAAGGTCAGGGGCGGCGGCTGGGAGGAGATACCCCACGCCCGAGGCCAGGGGCGGTAGGCGGGAGGAGCTACCCCATGCCCGAGACCAGGGGCGGCGGCTGGGAGGAGATACCCCATGCCCAAAGCCAGGGGCGGCGGCCGGGAGGAGCTACCCCACCCCCACGCCCCCTGGGGCCGAGAGCAGCTACCCCAACCCCACGCCCAAGGCCAGGGCCGGCGGCTGGGAGGAGCTACCCGACGCCCGAGGCCAGGGGTGGCGACCGAGAGGAGCTGCCCCATGCCCGAGGCTAGGGGCGGTGGCCGACACAAGCTACCTCATGCCCGAAGCCAGGAGCGGTGGCCGAGAGGAGCTACCCCAACCCCACGCCGCCTGCGACTGAGAGTAGCTATCCCAACCCCATGCCCAAGCCCAGGGCCGGCGGCAGAGAGGAGCTATCACACGCCCGACGTAAGGGGCGGCAGCCGGAGAGGTTACCCCATGTCCGAGGTCAGGAGCGGCGGCCGGGAGGAGCTATCTCACGCCCGGGGCCAGGGGTGGCGACCGAGAGGAGCTACCCCATGCCCAAGGCTAGGGGCGGTGGCTGACATAAGCTACCACATGCCGGAAGCTAGGGGCGGCGGCCGAGAGGAGCTATCCCAACCCCACGCGGCCTGCGGCTGAGAGGAGCTATTCCAACCCCACGCCCAAGCCCAGGGCCGGCGGCCGAGAGGAGCTATCACATGCCCGAGGTAAGGGGCAGCGGCCGGGAGGAGCTACCCCAACCCCACGCCCCCTGCGGCCGAGAGGAGCTACGCCAACCCCAGGTCAGAGGTCAGGGGCAGCGGCTGGGAGGAGCTACCGGACGCCCAAGGCCAGGGGTGGCGACCGAGAGGAGCTACCCCATGCCCGAGGCTAGGGGCGGTGGCCGACACAAGCTACCCCTGCCCGAAGCCAGGGGCGGCGGCCGAGAGGAGCTACCCCAACCCCACGCCCAAGCCCATGGCCGGAGGCCAGAGAGGAGCTATCACACGCCCGAGGTAAGGGGCAGTGGCCGGGAGGAGCTACCCCATGTCTGAGATCAGGGGCAGCGGCAGGGAGGAGCTACCTCAACCCCACGCCCCCTGGGGCCGAGAGGAGCTACGCCAACCCCACACCTCCTGCGGCCGAGAGGAGCTACGCCAACCCCATGTCCGAGGTCAGGGGCGGTGGCCGGGAGGAGCTATCTCACGCCCGAGAGGAGCTATCTCACACCCGAGGCCAGGGGCGGCGGCCGGGAGGAGCTACCCCAACCCCACGCCCCCTGCAGCCGAGAGGAGCTATGCCAACCCCAGGTCAGAGGTCAGGGGCAGCGGCCGGGAGGAGCTACCCCACGTCCGAGGTCAGGGGCGGTGGCCGACACAAGCTACCCTATGCCCGAAGCCTGGGGTGGCGGCCGAGAGGAGCTACCCCAATCGCACGCCCCCTGTGGCCGAGAGGAGCTATCGCAACCCCACGCCCCCTGCGGCCTTGAGGAGCTACCCCAACCCCACGCCCCCTGCGGCCGAGAGGAGCTACGCCAACCCCATGTCCGAGGTCAGGGGCGGTGGCTGGGAGGAGCTATCTCACGCCCGAGGAGCTATCTCACGCCCGAGGCGAGGGGCGACGGCTGAGAGGAGTTACGCCAACCCCAGGTCAGAGGTCAGGGGCAGCGGCCGGGAGGAGTTACTCCACCTCCGAGGTCAGGGGCGGCGGCCGGGAGGAGCTATCTCACGCCCGAGGCCAGCGGTGGCGACCGAGAGGTGCTACCCCATGCCCGAGGCTAGGGGCGGTGGCCGACACAAGAACCCCATGCCCGAAGCCAGGGGCGGCGGCCGAGAGGAGCTACCCCAACCCCACGCCCCCTGGGGCCGAGAGGAGCTACGCCAACCCCAGGTCAGAGGTCAGGGGCAGCGGCCGGGAGGAGCTACCCCACGTCCGAGGTCAGGGGCGGCGGCCGAGAGGAGCTACCCCTACCGCACGCCCCCTGTGGCCGAGAGGAGCTGCCGCAACCCCACGCCCCCTGCGGCCTTGAGGAGCTATCCCAACCCCACGCCCAAGCCCAGGGCCGGCGGCCGAGAGGAGCTATCACACGCCCGAGGTAAGGGGCGGCGGCCGGGAGGAGCTATCAGACGCCCGAGTTAAGGGGCGGCAGCCGGGAGGAGCTACCCAACTTCCGAGGTCAGGGGCGGCGACCGAGAGAAGCTACCCCATGCCCCAGGCCAGGGGCAGTGGGCGACACACGCTACCCCATGCCCGTAGCCAGGGTCGGCGGCCGAGAAGAGCTACCCCAACCACTTGCCCAAGGCCAGGGCGGCGACCGTGAGAAGCTACCCCATGCCCGAGGCCAGGAGCGGTGGGCAACACAAGCTACCCCATGCCCGTAGCCAGGGTCAGCGGCCGAGAAGAGCTACCCCAACCACTCGCCCAAGGCCAGGGCCGGCGGCCGAGAGGAGATATCACATGCCCGAAGTCAGGGGCGGCAGCCGGGAGGAGCTACCGGACGCCCAAGGCCAGGGGTGGCGACCGAGAGGAGCTACCCCATGCCCGAGGCAGGGGCGGTGGCCGAGAGGAGCTACCCCAACCCCACGACCCCTGCGGCCGAGAGGAGCTACGCCAACCCTAGGTCAGAGGTCAGGGGCTGCGGCCGGAAGGAGCTACTCCACCTCCGAGGTCAGGGGTGGCGGCCGGGAGGAGCTACCACACGTCCGAGGTCAGGGGCAGTGGCCGACACAAGCTACCCTATGCCCGAAGCCTGGGGTGGCGGCCGAGAGGAGCTACCCCAACCGCACGCACCCTGGGGCAGAGAGGAGCTACCCCAACCCCACGACCCCTGCGGCCGAGAGGAGCTACGCCAACCCCAGGTCAGAGGTCAGGGGCTGCGGCCGGAAGGAGCTACTCCACCTCCGAGGCCAGCGGTGGCGACCGAGAGGAGTTACCCCATGCCCGAGGCTAGGGGCGGTGGCCGACAAAAGCTACCCCATGCCCGAAGCCAGGGGTGGCGGCCGAGAGGAGCTACCCCAACCCCACGCCCCCTGGGGCAGAGAGGAGCTAGGCCAACCCCACGCCCCCTGCGGCCAAGAGGAGCTACGCCAACCCCAGGTCAGAGGTCAGGGGCAGCGGCCGGGAGGAGCTACCCCACGTCCGAGGTCAGGGGTGGCGGCCAAGAGGAGATACCCCACGTCCGAGGTCAGGGGCGGTGGCCGACACAAGCTACCCTATGCCCGAAGCCTGGGGTGGCGGCCGAGAGGAGCTACCGCAACCCCACGCCCCCTGCGGCCTTGAGGAGCTATCCCAACCCCACGCCTAAGCCCAGAGCCAGCGGCCGAGAGGAGCTATCACACGCCCGAGGTAAGGGGCGGCGGCCGGGAGGAGCTACCCGACGTCCAAGGTCAGGGGCGGCGACCGAGAGAAGCTACCCCATGCCCGAGGCCAGGGGCGGTGGGCGACACAAGCTACCCCATGCCCGTAGCCAGGGTCGGCGGCCGAGAAGAGGTACCCCAACCACTCGCCGAAGGCCAGGGCCGGCGGCCGAGAGGAGATATCACATGCCCGAGGTCAGGGGCCGCAGCCGGGAGGAGCTACCGGACGCCCAAGGCCAGGGGTGGCGACCGAGAGGAGCTACCCCATGCCCGAGGCTAGAGGCAGTGGCCGACACAAGCTACCCCATGCCCGAAGCCAGGGGTGGTGGCCGAGAGGAGCTACCCCAACCCCACGCCCCCTGCGGCTGAGAGGAGCTATCCCAACCCCACGCCCAAGCCCAGGGCTGGAGGCCGAGTGGAGTTACCCCATGCCCGAGGCCAGGGGCGGTGGCTGACACAAGCTACCCCGTGCCCGAGGCCAGGGGCGGTGGCCAAGAGGAGCTGTCACACGCCCGAGGTCAGAGGCCGCTGCTGAGAGGAGCTACCCCAACCCCACGCCCAAGGCCAGGGCTGGAGGCCGAGCGGAGTTACCCCATGCCCGAGGCCAGTGGCGGTCGCTGAGACAAGGTACCCCATGCTTGAGGCCAGGGGTGGCGGCCGAGAGGAGCTATCACACTCCCGAGGCCAGGATGGGCCGTCGAGAGGAGCTACCACACGCCTGAGGGCAGGGGCGGCGGCCGAGAGGAGCTACCACACGCCCGAGGGCAGGGGCGGCGGCTGAGAGGAGCTACCCCATGTACAAGGAGCAGCGGCTGCTCAGGTGCAGGAGGGTGCAGAGGAGTTTCTCCACCTTCAAGGTCAGGAGGGGCAGCCGTGAGGAGTTACTCCTCATCCAAAGAGAAACCCAATTAAGTTGGTAGGTGTTGCCAGAGGGCATCAAAGGCAGGCACACTGAAACCATAATCACAGAAAACTAGCCAATCTGATCACAAGACCACAGTCTTGTCTAACTCAATGAAACTAAGCCATGCCGTGTGGGGCTACCCTAGATGGACGATCATGGTGGAGAGGTCTGACAGAATGTGGTCCACTGGAGAAGGGAATGGCAAACCATTTCAGTATTCTTACCTTGAGAACCCCATGAATAGTATGAAAAGGCAAAATGATAGGATCCTGAAAGAGGAATTCCCCAGGTCGGTAGGTTCCTAATATGCTACTGGAGATCAGTGGAGAAATAACTCCAGAAAGAGTGAAGGGATGGAGCCAAAGCAAAAACAATGCCCAATTGTGGATGTGACTGGTGATAGAAGCAAGGTCCGATGCTGTAAAGAACAATATTGCATAGGAACCTGGAGTGTTAGGTCCATGAATCAAGGCAAATTGGAAGTGGTCAAACAGGAGATGGCAAGAGTGAATGTCGATATTCTATGATTCAGCGAACTAAAATAGACTGGAATGGGTGAATTTAACTCAGATGACCATTATATCTACTACTGTGGGCAAAAATCCCTTAGAAGAATGGAGTTGCCATCATAGTCAACAAGAGTCCGAAAGTACTTGGATGCAATCTCAAAAATGACAGAATGATCTCTGTTGGTTTCCAAGGCAAACCATTCAATATCATGGTAATCCAAGCCTATGCCCAACCAGTAATGCTGAGGAAGCTGAAGTTGAATGGTTCTATGAAGACCTATAAGACCTTTTAGAACTAACACCCAAAAAAGATGTCATTTTCATTATAGGGGACTGGAATGCAAAAGTAGGAAGTCAAGAAACACCTGGAGTAACAGGCAAATTTGGCCTTGGAGTACAGAATGAAGCAGGGCAAAGGCTAACAGAGTTTTGCCAAGAGAACACACTGGTCATAGCAAACACCCTCTTCAAACAACACAAGAGAAGACTTCTACACATGGATATCACCAGATGGTCAATACTGAAATCAGATTGATTATATTCTTTGCAGCCAAAGATGGAGAAGCTCTATACAGTCAGCAAAAACAAGACTGGAAGCTGACTGTGGCTCAGATCATGAACTCCTTATTTCCAAATTCAGACTTAAAATGAAGAAAGTGGGGAAAATCATTAGACCATTCAGGTATGACCTAAATTTTATCCCTTATGACTATCCAGTGGAAGTGAGAAATAGATTTAAGGGACTAGATCTGATAGACAGAGTGCCTGATGAACTATGGATGGAGGTTTGTGACATTGTACAGGAGATAGGGATCAAGACCATCCCCATGGAAAAGAAATGCAAAAAGGCAAAATGGTTGTCTGAGGAGGCCTTACAAATAGCTGTGAAAAGAAGAGAAGTGAAAAGCAAAGGAGAAAAGGAAAGATATTCCCATTTGAATGCAGAGTTCTGAAGAATAGCAAGGAGAGATAAGAAAGCCTTCCTCAGAGATCAGTGCAAAGAAATAGAGGAAAACAACAGAATGGGAAAGACTAGAGATCTCTTCAAGAAAATTAGAGATACCAAGGGAATATTTCATGCAAAGATGGGTTTGATAAAGGACAGAAATGGTATAGACCTAACAGAGGCAGAAGATATTAAGAAGACGTGGCAAGAATACACAGAAGGACTGTACAAAAAAGATCTTCATGAGCCAGATAATCACGATGGTGTGATCACTCACCTAGAGCCAGACATCCTGGAATGTGAAGTCAGGTGGGTGTCAGAAAGCATCACTGTTAACAAAACTAGTGGAGATGATGGAATTCCAGTTGAGCTATTTCAAATCCTGAGAGATGATGCTGTGAAAGTGCTGCACTCAATATGCCAGCAAGTTTGGAAAATTCAGCAGTGGCCACAGGACTGGAAAAGGTCAGTTTTCATTCCAATCCCAAAGAAAGGCAATCCCAAAGAATGCTCAAACTACCACACAATTGCACTCATTTCACACGCTAGTAAAGTAATGCTCAAAATTCTCCAAGTCACTCTGTATAATGGGCTCGGGATGGGAAATACATGTAAATCCATGGCTGATTCATGTCAATGTATGGCAAAAACCACTACAATATTGTAAAGTAATTAGCCTCCGACTAATAAAAACAAATGGAAAAATAAAATTCTGCAAGCCAGGCTTCAGCAATATGTGAACTGTGAACTTCCAGATGTTCAAGCTGGTTTTAGAAAAGGCAGAGGAACCAGAGGTCAAATTGCCAACATCTGCTGAATCATCTAAAAAGCAAGAGAGTTCCAGGAAAACATCTATTTCTGCTTTATTGACGATGCCAAAGCCTTTGACTGTGTGGATCACAATAAACTGTGGATAATTCTGAAAGAGGTGAGAATACCAGACCACCTGACACACCTCTTGAGAAACCTATATGCAGGTCAGGAAGCAACCGTTAGAACTGGACATGGAACAACAGACTGCTTCCACATAGGAAAAGGAGTACCTCAAGGCTCTATATTGTCACGGTGCTTATTTAACTCATATGCAGAGTATATCATGAGAAACACTGGGCTAGAAGAAGCACAAGCTGAAATATCAATAACCTCAAATATGCAGATGACACCACCCTTATGGCAGAAAGTGAAGAGGAGCTAAAGAGCCTCTTGATGAAAGTGAAAGAGGAGAGTGAAAAAGTTGGCTTAAAGCTCAACATTCAGAAAACTAAGATCATGGTATCTGGTCCTATCACTTCATGGGAAATAGATGGGGAAACAATGGAAGCAGTGTCAGACTTTATTTTTGGGGGCTCTAAAATCACTGCAGATGGTGATTACACCCATGAAAGTAAAAGACGCTTACTCCTTGGAAGGAAAGTTATAACCAAACTGGATAGCATATTAAAAATCAGAGACATTACTTTGCCAACAAAGGTTCATCTAGTCAAGGCTATGGTCTTTCCAGTGGTCATGTATGGATGTGAGAGCTGGACAGTGAAGAAAGCTGAGCACAGGAAAATTGATGCTTTTGAACTGTGGTGTTGGAGAAGACTCTTGAGAGTTCCTTGGACTGCAAGGAAATACAACCAGTCCATCCTAAAGGAGATCAGTCCTGGGTGTTCATTGGAAGGACTGATGCTGAAGATGAAACTCCAGTACTTTGGTCACCTCATGCAAATAGTTGACTCAGTGGAAAAGACCCTGATGCTAGGAGGGATTGGGGGCAGGAGGAGAAGGGGTGACAGAGGATGAGATGGCTGGATGGCATCACCAACTCGATGGACATGAGTTTGAGTAAACTCTGGGAGTTGGTGATGGACAGGGAGGCCTGGTGTACTGCAGTTCATGGGGTCACAAAGAGTCGGACATGACTGAGTGACTGAACTGAACTGAACTGAATTGAACTGAACTGAATCTTTAAGAATTGTTTCCTTTCAGAAACAGGGCTCATGCTGTCCGTATAAACTTTTCTAATTTGTCCTTTTTGATATAAATTTATTTATGTTAATTGGAGGCTAATTACTTTACAATATTGTAGTGGTTTTGCCATACATTGACATGAATCTGCCACAGGTGTACATGTGTTCCCCATCCTGAACCCCCTCCCACCTCCCTCCCCATCCCATCCCTCTGGGTCATCCCAGTGCACCAGCCCCAAGCACCCTGTCTCATGCATCAAACCTGGACTGGCGATCTTTTCACATACGATAATATACATGTTTCAATGCCATTCTCCCCAATCTTCCCACCCTCTCCCTCTCCCACAGAGTCCAAAAGACTGTTTTATACATTTGTATCTATTTTGCTGTCTCGCATGTGGGGTTATCGTTACCACCTTTCTAAATTCCATATATATGCATTACTATACTGTATTGTTGTTTTTCTTTCTGGCTTCCCTCTGTATAATAGGCTTCAGTTTCATCCACGTCATTGGAACTGATTCAAATGTATTCTTTTTAATGGCTGCGTAATATTCCATTGGGTATATGTACCATTTCTTTCTTATCCATTCATCTACTGATGGAGTTCTAGGTTGCTTCCATGTCCTTACTATTATAAACAGTGCTGCGATGAACATTGGGGTACACGTGTTCTTTCAATTCTGGTTTCCTCTGTGTGTATGCCCAGCAGTGGGATTGCTGGGTCATATGGCAGTTCTATTTCAGTTTTTTAAAGAATTTCCACTCTGTTCTCCATAGTGGCTGTACTAGTTGGCATTCCCACCAACAGTGTAAGAGGGTTCCCTTTTCTCCGCACCCTCTCCAGCATTTATTGTTTGTAGACTTTTTGATAGCAGTCATCCTGATTGGTGTGAGATGGTACCTCATTGTGATTTTGATTTGCATTTCTCTGATAATGAGTGATGTTGAACATCTTTGATGTGTTTGTTAGCCATATGTATGTCTTCTTTGGAGAAATGTCTGTTTATTTATTTAGCCCATTTTTTGATTAGGCTGTTTATTTTTCTGGAATTGAGCTGCAGGAGCTGCTTGTATATTTTTTAGATTAATCCTTTGTTGCTTCGTTTGCTATTATTTTCTCCCATTCTGAAGGCTGTCTTTTCACCTTGCTTATAGTTTCCTTTGTTGTGCAAAAGCTTTTAAGTTTAATTAGGTCCCATTTTTTAATTTTTGCTTTTATTTCCAATATTCTGGGAGGTGGGTCATAGAGGATCCTGCTGTGATTTATGTCAGAGAGTGTTTTGCCTATGTTTCCCTCTAGGAGTTTTATAGTTTCTGGTCTTATGTTTAGATCTTTAATCCATTTTGAATTTATTTTTGTGTATGGTGTTAGATAGTGTTCAAGTTTCATTCTTTTACAAGTGGTTGACCAGTTTTCTCAGCACTACGTGTTAAAGAGATTGTCTTTTCTCCATTTGTATTCTTGCCTCCTTTGTCAAAGATAAGGTGTCCATAGGTGCATGGATTTATCTCTGAACTTTCAATTTTGTTCCATTGATCTATATTTCTGTCTTTGTGCCAGTACCATACTGTCTTGATGACTGTGGCTTTGTAGTAGAGCCTGAAATCAGGTAGGTCGATTCCTCTAGTTCCATTCTTCTTTCTCAAGATTGCTTTGGCTATTCGAGATTTTTTTTATTTCCATACAAATTGTGAAATTATTTGTTCTAGTTCTCTGAAAAATACCGTTGGTAGCTTGATAGGGATTGCATTGAATCTTTAGATTGCTTGGGGGTAGTATACTCATTTTCAATATATTGATTCTTTCAATCCATGAACATGGTATATTTCTCCATCTATTTGTGTCCTCTTTGATTTCTTTCATCAGTGTTTTATAGTTTTCTATATATAGGTCTTTTGTTTCTTTAGGTAGATATATTCCTAAGTATTTTTTTTTCTTTTCGTTGCAATGGTGAATGGAATTGTTTCCTTAATTTCTCTTTCTATTTTCTCATTGTTAGTGTATAGGAATGCAAGGGATTTCTGTGTGTTAATTTTATATCCTGAAACTTTACTGTATTCATTGATTAGCTCTAGTAATTTTCTGGTGGTGTCTTTAGGATTTTCTATATAGAGGATCATGTCATCTGCAAACAGTGAGAGGTTTTATTTCTTCTTTTCCAATCTGGATTCCTTTTATTTCTTTTTGTGCTCTGATTGCTGTGGCCAAAACTTCTAAAACTATGTTGAATAGTAGTGGTGGGAGTGGGCACCCTTGTCTTGTTCCTGACTGTAGGGGAAATACTTTCAATTTTGCATCATTGAGGATAATGTTTGTTGTGGGTTTGTCCTATATAGCTTTTATTATGTTGAGGTATGTTACTTCTATACCTGCTTTCTGGAGGGTTTATTTTTTTAATCATAAATGGATGTTGTCAAAGGCTTTCTCTGCATCTATTGAGATAATCATATGGTTTTTATCTTTCAATTTGTTAATGTGGCATATTACATTGATTGATTTGCAGATATTGAAGAATCCTTGCATCCCTGGGATAAAGCCCACTTGGTCATGATGTATGATCTTTTTAATATGTTGTTGGATTCTGTTTGCAAGAATTTTGTTAAGGATTTTTGCATCTATGTTCATCAGTGATATTGGCCTGTAGTTTTATTTTTTTCTGGCATCTTTGTGTGGTTTTGGTATTAGGGTGATGGTGGCCTCATAGAATAAGTTTGGAAGTTTACCTTCCTCTGCAATTTTCTGGAAGAGTTTGAGTAGGATAGGTGTTAGCTCTTCTCTAAATTTGGGACTTGGGTGACTATTTCCTTCCCCATTTTAGGGAAGTTTTCGACTATTATCTCCTCAAGTATTTTCTCATGCCCTTTCTTTTTGTCTTCTTCTGGGACTCCTATGATTCAAATGTTGGAGCATTTAACATTGTCCCAGAGGTCTCTGAGGTTGTCCTCATTTCTTTTAATTTTTTTTTTCTTTTTTCCTCTCTGCTTCATTTATTTCTACCATTCTATCTTCTACCTCACTTATCCTATCTTCTGCCTCCATTATTCTACTGTTGGTTCCCTCCAGAGTGTTTTTGATCTCATTTATTGCATTATTCATTATATATTGACTCTTTTTTTATTTCTTCCAGGTCCTTGTTAAACATTTCTTGCATCTTCTCAATCCTTGTCTCCAGGCTATTTATCTGTAACTCAGTTTTGTTTTCAAGATTTTGGATCATTTTCACTATCATTATTTGGAATTCTTTATCAGGTAGATTCCCTATCTCTTCCTCTTTTGTTTGGTTTGGTGGACATTTATCCTGTTCCTTTACCTGCTGAGTATTTCTCTGCCTTTTCTTCTTGTTTATATTGCTGTGTTTGGGGTGGCCTTTCTGTATTCTGACTGTGGTTCCTCTTTTTTGTGGAGGTTCCTCACTGTGGGTGGGGTTGGATGGGTGGCTTGTCAAGGTTTCCTGGTTAGGGAAGCTTGTGTCAGTGTTCTGGTGGGTGGAGCTGGATTTCTTCTCTCTGGAGTGCAATGAAGTGTCCAGTAGTGAGTTTTGAGATGTCAGTGGGTTTGGTGTGACTTTGGGCAGCCTGTATATTGAAAGCTCAGGGCTATGTTCCTGTGTTGCTGGAGAATTTGTGTGGTATGTCTTGCTCTGGAACTTGTTGGCTCTTGGGTGGTGCTTGGTTTCAGTGTAGGTATGGAGGCTTTTGATGAGCTCCTATCAATTAATGTTCCCTGGAGTCAGGAGTTCTCTGGTGTTCTCAGGTTTTGGAGTTAAGCCTCCTGCTTCTGGTTTTCAGTCTTATTCTTACAGTAGCCTCAAGACTTCTCCATCCATACAGCACTGATGATAAAACATTTAGATTAATAATGAAGTTTCTGCACAGTGAGGGACACCCAGAGAGGTGCACAGAGTTACATGGAGAAGAGAAGAGGGAGGAAGGAGATAGAGGTGACCAGGAGGAGAAGAGGGGGAATCAAAATGGGAGAGAGCAAGCTAGCCAGTAATCACTTCCCTATGTGCTCTCCACAGTCTGGACCCCTCAGAGATGTTCATGGAGTTACACAGAGAAGAGAAGAGGGAGGAAGGAGACAGAGATGTGGCCAGGAGGAGAAAAGGGGGAATCAAAAGGAGAGAGACAGATCCAGCCAGTAATCAGTTCCCTAAGTGTTCCCCCACAACCCAGAACAGACAAAGAGATTTACAGAGTTGGGTAGAGAAGAGAAGGGGGAGGGAGGAGAAGGCGGTGACCTGGTGGAGAAAAAGGAGAGTCCAAAGGGCGAGAGAGCAATCAAGCCAGTAATTTCACTTCCAAGTAAAAAATGGGTACTGAAGATTGGGTTCTTAAAGGTACAAAATTGATAACAAATACCAAAAAGCAAAGATTAAAAATCTAGAGCAGAGGTTAGATTCTCAAAATATAATATTAAAAAAAAGTCACAAAAATTATAAAATGCATATATATTAAGTTTGCTTTAAAAATAGGGTCTTTTTTTTTGGCAGGGTCATAGTACGTTATAAAAATGAAAATTAAAGGAGTAAGAGAGGACTTAAAAATTTTTTTAAATGATAATAGTAAAAATATATATAGGAATTTCTCTGGAGCTGTTGTGGACAGTGTGGGGTCAGTTCATTTTCAGATAGTTCCTTGATTCGGCTTATACTTCTCAAGATCTATAGGCCCCTTCCTATGTAGTCAGTGCTAACTACAGGGTTTTAATCTGTTGCACCTGTCACTTCCAAAGAGGTTCCCTCTGTTTATTTTAGCTTCTTCTGTTTGCTGGTCTCTTCAGTGTCTAATTTCCACCCTGACACAAGGGGGCGGTGGTGGTCACTTATTTAGGCTCACTTGTTCAGTCGTGCTGTGGGGAGGGAGGAACACTGCAAACAAATATCACTGGTGTGTGTGGGGAGTGCTCGCAGTGTTTCAGCTGCACTGGGTTTGCCCCTGCTCACGGCGTGTGTGCTTTCATGGTCTACACTTCTCAGGCTCTAGGTTGCTCTGCTGGGGAACTGTCTGAGGTGGGCCCTGGGTTGCGTGCACTTCCCAGGTCTAAGCTGCTCAGGTTCAGGTTCTCAGGTACTCCACAAAGGCACAGACTCGGTTGGGCCTGCATTTTGTGCCCTCCCCAGGTCCAAGCAGCTCAGGTGACCAGGTGCTTGGCGAGTGCAGTCACCCCCAGGTGGGGGGGGGTGCATCTGATCGCCTCCCCTTTCCCAGCTGCTCAGTTTTCTGGGTGTATAATGGGCGTGTCATCTCACATGTGCTGTGTGTCTCTTCTGGGGAGCTGATCTCTGGCTGCAACCCTCTTACGGTGGATGTCGACCATCCAGAATCCCAAGAAGTCTTGGTTAGCAACGAAGCCTGCTTGCAGTTTGGTAGAGGATGCCTCTCTGGGGCTGCAATTGCCCCTTTCCAGCTCTGGCTGCCCCTGCCTACTTGTCTCTGGTGGGGCATGGGCTGGTCTGCAGCTGGCTAACTGCTCAGTCTTCTTGTGAGTGGGCCTGGCAGTGTCTTAGTTTAAGGCTTTTCGCCAGATAGTTCTCTCTCTCTCTCTCTTTTTTTTTTCCTCTCTCTCTGGCTATCCCACAGTTTGGGTTGCTATCTCATGTTAGCTCCCTCAGATTTTCCTCAGGGCATTCAGGCCTGGTCCTTACCCTAAGCAATGCAGCCCATGCCTCCCTGTCCAGCCCCCGCTTGCTGGTGGCAGATGCAAGTATCTGGGCTACTTTTCCACTGGGAGTTGCTGTTAGGCACATAATCTGTGGATTTTAAGTAATTATTTATTTATTTTTCCTCCCGGTTATGTTGCCCTCTGAGATTCCAAGACTTGCCACAGACCCGCCGGTGAGAGTGTTTCCTGGTGTTTGGAAACTTCTCTCTTTTTTAAGACTCCCTTCCCAGGACAGATCTCCATCCCTACCTCTTTTGTCTCTCTTTTTATCTTTTATATTTTGTCCTACCTCCTTTCAAAGACAATGGGCTGCCTTTCTGGGTGCCTGATGTCCTCTGCCAGCATTCAGAAGTTGTTTTGTGGAATTTGCTCAGCGTTCAAATGTTCTTTTGATGAATTTGTAGGGGAGAAAGTGGTCTCCCCATCCTATTCCTCCGCCATCTTAGGACTGCCCGTAATTTGTTCTTACCTGAAATATTCCACCGCAATCCTTCCAGATCAATAGCTGTATCTTGTATTAATATTACATTTTAAAATTCAATGTTATTACCCATGTAAAATGTATTGAGTGCAACTGGGAAGTGCTGATTTTACAATTTAACTTTCCCATGATTATCTAGTTTTCATTAAACTCAAGCCAAACCAAACAGCGCCTCATAATGTTAGTAAGTGCTGTGGAGCACTGTGCTGGCAAAGCCAGGCAAGGTACTTGCTTTCTGGATGTGGGTAATGGGAATATCTTGAATGCAGTGATTATGATGTGGTAAGGAGAGAGATGCCATCTATACTTGACAAGATGAGTGGAAGGGTACTGAGCAACTCTTCTACTTTTAACTCATCTACTTTTGAGCTGTGTGTAGTGCCCTACCTAGACAGCTTCTGATCATTTAGGCTTTGTGGAAATGGTATCTGTCTGGGTAGAGTAAGTTTCACAAGAAACATCATTTGTGTTTGACCTTGGAGCAGTTCTAGTAATGAAAATGCATGTGTTATTGGGCTGCTTGCCATGACCTCACGAGGGTCTAGGGAGCCATCTGGATCCTAGGCATTTTGAGAATGCTTCCAGTGCTTGAGTATTTGAATACCATAGCATAAATAGGTTAGAAAATGGAAACACAGTTCCTATCAGAAAATAAATTAAAAGGGAGTAAGCTTTTACCCATGGTAACTCATCCTTGTGCAGATACACATAGAACAAGTGATGAGATCCTGAAAGAGCTGGGATCCATGATTGAGGGCAGTGGCAGAAAAAGGTCAACTTTTTCTAGGTCTATGGCTAAATCTTGGGAGCAGTCATAAAGGTATGAGGGGAAGAGAGAAGGAAACTTCATTGCAGAGTGGGAAGTGGGGACTAAGCAGGTCATCTACCATGAGGCCATGTTGTGTACAGTGTGCTGTCCAGACAGGTGCTGTTCACATAGACTAGGTGTGCACAGGGCCTCTCTGGATTGTGTAATGTGCAATAGAATTGTCACTTGTGGTGCCCTCTGGACCACTGATAGCTGCAGGTGTCTCAGAGCTGGCTTCCATGAAGTCAGGAGGGCCCTGGGAGCCACATAGATATCTGGCCTCATGATTGTGATTTCAGTGGTCCACTCTGAAAATTTTGAACACATATGACAGGAAAAGGGAAGGATAACTCTCAGTAGATTGGCATAGAACAGAAACAGGCGATTTACCCTGGGATCTCAGATTTCCACAGGTGTACAGAGAGTAGGTGAGGAGGTCCCCAAAGAGAGTGGGATAAAATTGAAGGGCAGTAGGACAGTATTTCTTAGGAGTATATAAAATCTTGTGTGCAGTAATAGGGATGTAGTGGGTAGGGTTCTCAAAGTTACATGGGATAGTGAAAGGGACACAGGGCCTGTCCTTCCCCTTGGAGCCTTGCTGTGTGCAGTGCCCTACCCAGTCTGGTGCTGTTCACATAGACTCCATGAACTGAGCCTGCCTGGGTAAAGTAAGGCTCACAAGAACATTGTTTGTGGTGGCCTCTGTACCAGTGATGTGGGTGGAGTTACAAGTGTCCATTACCTGCCAGTTTTGATTCCATAATAACCCTGGGCTTATCTGTTGCTCTGAAATCCTTGGGATGATTTCATTGGTCTTCTGCTCTCAGTGTGAACTCACAGAGTGTACAGAAGGAAAGAGGATTCCTAAGAGAAAAAGAGAGTACGAGAAGTATTTAATCTCTCTCTCTCTCTTTCACTCTCTCAGTTTTTTTTTTTTTTTTTTACATTTCCAGTAGGCACAGAAATGGAGATGGTGGATATCAAGTGAAGGAGAGATGCAGGTTAAAATCAGTGGGCATATATTCTCTAGGGGTATGGATATATGTTGAGTGCAGCCATCAGGATGTGATAGACAGAGATCATAGGTGCTTCTAAGACAGCCCAGGGACAGTGATCAGAGACAGTCCTACTGTGTGCAATGCTCTGCCTAGACAGGTACTGATCATGTAGACCATGTGTAATCAGTATCTGCCTGGGTAGAGTAAGACTCACAGAAATGTCATTTGTGCTTGACCTTGGAACAGTTCTAGTGCTGGAGCTGCATGTGTCCTTGGGCTGCTTGCCATGATGTCATGAGGGTCCAGGGAGGCACTTGGTCATAGGCATCTTAAGGATATTTCCCATGCTTGAATATTCCTAATAGCATCAGCACCTACAGGATAGAAAAGGGAAATAAGGTTCCTATCAGAAAAAAAAAATTAAAAGGTGTAAGCTTTTACCCATGGTAATGCATCTCATGCAGATACACATAGAATGGTAATTAGATCCTGATGAGGTCAGAGTCAAGCTTCAGGGACATGGGTCAACTTTTTCAATGTATATATCTAAGTCTTGAGTGTAGTCATCAGTGTGTGTTGAGAAGAGAGAAGACAATTGAAGAAGAGCATGGGAAATGGACTTAAGCAGGTCCTCCATGTCCAGGCCAAGCAGTGTGCCATGCCCTGTGCAGACAGGTGCTTTTCACTTAAACTGTCAGTGAAAGGACCTGCCTGGGTAGAGTAAGTCTCACAAGAACATCATTTGTGGTGGCCTCGGATCAGTAATTAAGGTGGAGTTGCAGGTTTCCTTGAGCTGCCTGCCTTGATGTCATAATGACCCTGAGAAGGATCCTCAGGATGATTTCAGTAGTCTTCAGTAATCTTCACAATGTGAAAACAAAGAGCTTACAGAAGGAAAATTGATTCCTTTGAGAAGAGAGAAATATGATATGTTTTTCTCTCTCTGTCTTTCTCAAATTTTGTAGATCTCAAGTAGAGAAGAGAAGTGGATGGTGGATATCTAGCGATGGAGGGATGCAGGTTACAAAGCAGTGGGTGGATATTCTCTAGGGGTCCGGCTATATCTTGAGTGCAGCCATCAGGATGCAATGGGGCGGAAATCATAGGTGCTTCTAAGACAGCCCAGGGTTTTGGGTTGATTGATCAGAGACAGCCTTGATGTGTGCAATGCCATGCCTAGACAGGCACTGATACTGTAGACCTCAGGTAGTCAGCATCTGTCATGGTAGAATAAGGCTCAAAAGGAACATGATTTGTGGTTGACCTTGGAGCAGTTCTAGTGTTGGAGCTGTGTATGTTCTTGGCTATTTGCCATGATGTTATGAGGGTCCAGAGAGCCAATGTATTCCAAGCATTTTGAGGATGCTACCAGTGCTTGACTATTTCTAATATCATGTCTGCACCTATAGATTAGAAAAGGGAGGGAATTGTAAGAGAGTGAATTTCTTCCATCATCCTTTATCTCTGTGCAGATACACATAGAAGGTGACAAGATCCTCAAAGAGTCTGGATGTAAGATTGATGGCAGTGGGACAATTTTTTTTCTATGTCTGGAGCTAAATACTGAGTGCAGTGACCAAGGTATTGTGAGAAGAGATGATAAAATTGAAGAAGACCATGGAAAGTGAACTAGTCATATCCTTCACCTCGAGACCATGTGGTGTACTCTGCCCTGCCCAGCCAGCTGCTGTTCATGTAGACTCCCTGTGAGCACACCTGCCTGAACAGAGTAAGGCTCAAAATAACATTGTTTGTGGTGGCCTCTGGACAAGCGATATGGAAGGAGTTGCGGGTGACCCTGAACTGAGTGTCTTGATGTCATAATGACACCAGTGTCATCTGTGCCTCTAGCATCCTCAGAAAGGTGTGTGGTCCATTCATTACTATGTGAACACAGAGTTTACAGAGAGTAGGATGATACCTATGAGGAGAATAGAGAAATATGAGATGCTTTTCTTTCTCTGATCCTCCTTTATCTGAAGTAAGTATAAAGAGGAGTGAAGGGGACAGCCCCTGAGGATGGATAAATGATTCAAAAAGTGGGTGGGTATTCCCTTGGTATCTGGTTATATCTTGCATGGAGCCATCAAAATGTGGAGGCAAGAGATACGGAAGATACTTGGAAGAGCATAACGGGGACTGCGGTGTGCCTACACATTACAGATTTCTTGGGTTTAGTGCCCCACCCATACATCTACTGTTCCCTTTGACAATGTGAGAACACTGCCTGTTTCGGTAAGTTATACTTTCCAGGCCCATTGGGGTGGCCTTATTTGTGTTCAGTGCAGGTTTGAGTGTGGATCTCCAGTGTCCTTAGGTCCCTCCAGAATGTGTAGGAGCACCTTGACAATTTTAACAGAGTCTCTGAAACCCTCTGTATGTCGTAAGTCTTCCATGTCAAAAATTTGATCAGGAATCGTTAGAAAAGCGAGCGTAATTTCCACTGAAATGAAGAGGGACCTGAAAATCCTATTGCTCTATTGGTCCTCATGCGTCTTAATGTGTACACTGGGAAGTGCAGTGAGGATGGTATCGTTAGGGAGGGATGCAAGTGGCAGGGTCCCTGGTCACAATTTGCTAGTTCCATGGGTACATCTTGAGTGAGGTTCAAGGATGTGGTAGGATTAATGAGGAATGATTTCTTTAAGAGGTTGAACGGGGAACAGCAGGGCCTTCAGCTTGAGGCTGTACAGTGTGCAGTTTCCCGCTGTGATAGTTGCTATTGACTTAAACCCCCACTAAAGGGAGCTTTCCTGGTTCCAGTACTATGCTCCTAGGCCATCATTCCTCGTGGCCTTTGGACAAAGGGTGGGTCTGGGACTCCAATTGATATTCCTCCAAGAAGTCAGGGAGGCACTGGAAGCTGCAGAGCTATCAGTATATGTGGATTGGGATCTCAGTAGTCCAGACCTGAAAATGTGCCCATGTAGAAAGCAGATGATAGAAACATAAATGCTCATACAGTCACACTGCTCTTCCTTGATGAGCTTTTCTACTATGTTCATATATGGTTTCAGCTACCTGTGGACCAGTTGACGTGATTCTCGGGAAGAGGAGATGCCAAGTGGATGACAGCATGTGCACAATTTAATGAATATCCGGTAAATCTTTGTTGTAGCATCAGGATTTTATGATGAAAGACATGTGTGGGTGTGAGGGGCAAGGTAAATCCTCTTCCTGGAAGCAATGCTGTGTGCAGTGCCCTACTCAGCCAGGTGCAGTTCATGTAGAACTGTGTACTGTGTGCTGCGCCGCGGTTGAGTAGCGCAAGGCTCACAAGAACATCGTTGGTGGTGTCTGCTGGACCAGGGATTTGGATGGATTTTTTGGTTTCGCTGTGCTGCCTGCCTCCATATCATAAGGACCAGTGGCATCACCTGGTCCCCGGCATGCTAGGACGAGTTCATTGGTCTTATTCATACCTTTGAACACAGTAATTTTTGCAAAGGCTAGATGATTCCTCCTAGCAGAAGAGAGAAATACTGGGGTTTGTGCGTGGGGGGGGGGGAGGAGATTTCTCCTCTCTCTCTCGGTATTCGGACATCTTCAATAGGCATAGTTAAGTCTACGGTGGGTAGCTAGTGAAGGAGGAATGCAGCTTACAATCCGTGGGTGCATACTCTCTTGGAGTTATCATATAACTTTCACGCTTCATTTAGTATGCGATTCAGATCAGTCCTAGTTCCGTCTAATGCAACCCATTTCTTAGGTTGATGGATCAGTGACAGCCTTGCTCTGTGCATTGCCCTACCTCGCCAGGGCTGTCCATATAATATTCATATAATAAGTATCTCTGAGTAGAATAAGGCTCACAGGGAACATTATTTGTTGTTGAGGAGGGAAGAGTTCTCGAGTTGGGGCTGCACATGGCCTTCCCTACTTGCCAGGATATGGTGAGGGTATAGGGAGGCACGTGGGTTCTAGGCCTTTGAGGGTGCTTGGAGTGCTTGAATATTTCTAGTATCATCTGAACCTGTAGGGTAGATGAGGGAAGAATCAACACTACACTGAGCTTGTTCAAATGATTGTCATATCTCTTCCAATACACAAAGAAGTTGGCAATAGGTATAAAATGCTGGGATATATCTTCGAGGGCAATGGGATCAGATTTTCAATTATTGGAATTTAATCAGAGCTATGGTGATCATGTATGGGGGCAAGACAACTGAACATTGAAGCAAATCGTGGGAGGTACACCGAGCACGTCCTCCAGCTCGAGGCCAGTCTGTATGCCATGCCCTGCCCAGCCAGGTGCTGTGGATGTAGATCCCCTGTAAATGCAACTGCCTGAGCAGAGTCAGGCTCACAAGAAGATCAGTTAGGGTGGCGTCTGTACCAGTGATGTGCATGGAATTGCAGAGGTCCTTGAGATGCCTGCCTCGATGGCATAATTTCGCTGGAGTCCTCTGTGCGTCTAGCGTCCTCGGAATGATGTCAGTGGTCCTCTCCTCAACACTGTGAACCCTAGGAGTTTACACAGGTATGATGATACATAGGAGAAGCTTATCTAAATCGGAGATTCCTCTCTATCTCTGATCCTCCTACATCTGAAGTAATTATAAAGGGGACCGAGAGGGACAGTCTCTGAGGAGGGAAAAGGGATTCAATGTGGGTGAATATTCTCTTGGTGTCTCGATGTATCATGGAGAGAACCATGAGGATGTGGAGGCAAGAGATACGGAAGCAAAATGGAAGAGGGTGATGGGGCCTGGGGTGTGCCTACACATTGCAGATTTCTTGGGTTTAGTGCCCCACCCATGCAGCTACTGTTCCCTTTGACAGTGTGTGAACACTGCCTGATTTGGTGATGTATACTCTATAAGCCCATTGGGGTGGCCTTATTTGTTTCCTGTGCAGGTTTCAGTGTGGGTCTCCAATGTCCTCAGGTCCCTCCAGAACGTTTCGGAGCACCTTGACAACGTTCACATTGCCTCTGAAATCCTCTGTATGTCGTAAGTCTTCCATTTCAAAAAGTTGGTCAGGGATCGATAGAAAAGTGAGAGTTATATCCACTGAAATGAAGAGGGAACTGAAACTCCTATTTCTCTCTTGGTCTTCCTGCTGCTCAATGTGTACACTGGCAAGTGCAGTGAGGACGGTATTGTTCGGGAGGGATGCAAGTGGCAGCGTCCCGGGGCACCGTTTACCAGTTCTATGCGTAGATCTTGGGTGAGGTTCAAGGACGTGGGAGGAGGAATGATGAACGATTTCCTTAAGAGGTCGAAGGGGGACCAGCAGGGCATTTAACATGAGGCTGTACAGTGTGCAGTTTCCCGGTGTGATAGTTGCTACTGACTTAAACTCCCATTAAACGGAGCTTTCCTGGATCAAGTACTGTGCTCCATGTTCATCATTACTCGTGGCCTTTGAACCAAGGGTGGGTCTGGGACTCCCAAGTGCTATTCCTCCATGATGTCAGGGAGGCACTCGAGGCGACAGAAATATCAGTATATGTTGTTTGGGTTCTCAGTAGTCCAAAACTGAAAATGTGCCCGTGTAGAAAGCAGATGATAGAAATATAAGTGCTTTATGGAGTCACAATCCTCTTCCTTGATGATCGTTTCTCCTATGCTCATATATAGTTTCAGATACCTGTGGACTAGCTGACGTGATTCTCAGGAATAGGAGATGCCAACTGGATGACAGCGTGTGCATGATTTAAAGGATTACCGGTAAATCTTTGTTGTAGAATCAGGATATGATGATGAAAGGCATGTGTGGGTGTGAGGGGAAAGGGAAATCCTCTTCCTGGAAGCAATGCTGTGTGCGGTGTCCTACTGAGCCAGGTGCAGTACATTTAGAACTGTGTACTGTGTACTGTGCCCTGGCTGGGTAGCATAAGGCACACAAATATACCATTTGTGGTGTCTGCTGGACCAGGAATGTGGGTGGATTTTCAGGTTTCCCTGAGCTGCCAGCCTCTGTATCATAAGGACCAGGGGTGTCATTTGTTGTTCCGGCCTCCTAGGAGGATATAATTGGTCGTAGTCATGCCATAGGAACACAGTAATTTTTGCAAAGGCTAGATGGTTCATTATAGGAGAAGAGAAATACTGCAGAGTGGGAGGGTGGGTTTCTTCACTGTCTCTCGGTTTTCGTACATCTCAAGTAGGCATAGTTCAGTAGGTGCTGGGTATCCAGTGAAGGAGAGATGCAGCTTACAATCAGTGGGTGCATATTCTCTTGGAGTTATCATATATCTTTCACGCAGCATTTCGTATGCGATGCTGAGCTGTCGTAATTGCGTCTAATGCAACCCATTTCTTGGGTTGATGGATCAGTGACAGCCTTGCTCTGTGCATTGGCCTTCCTCGACAGCACTCTCCATTAGTTTTCGTATAATAAGTATCTCTCTCGGTGGAATAAGGTTCACAGGGAACACGATTTGTTGTGAGGAAGGAACAGTTCTCGGGTTGGGTCTCCACATGTCCTTCGCTTCTTTCCATGATTCGTGACGGTACAGGGAAGCACGTGGGTTCTAGGCCTTTGAGGATGCTTGCAGTGGTTGAATATTTCTAGTATCATCTGAACCCACAGGGTAGATGACGGAAGATTCTACACTACACTGAGCTTCTTCGAATGATTGTCATCTGTCTTCCATTACCCAAAGAATGTGGCAATACCTGTAAAGTGCTGGGATATACATTCAGGGGCTATGAGATGGTATTTTCAATTAGGGGAATTTAATCAGGGCTATGGTGATCATGGTATGGGGGCAAGATAGCTGAAAATTGAAGAGAATCGTGGGAAGTGCACCGAGCAGGTCCTCCAGCTCGAGGCAATCTGTATGCCATGCCCTGCCCAGCCAGGTGCTGTGGATGTAGATTCCCTGTAAATGCGCCTGCCTGGGCAGAATCAGGCTCACAAGAAGATCACTTGTGGTGGCGTCTGTACCAGTGACATGCATGGAGTTGCGGAGGTCCTTGAGATGCCTGCCTTGATGGCATAATGACCGTGGAGTCACCTGAGCCTCCAGCATCCTCGGAAAGATGGTTGATATTCTCTAGGTGTTGGATATATCCTGAGTGCAGTCATCTGGGCATGATGCTGAGAGAGGTCATAGCTGCTTCTCAGAGAAAGCAGGGGTTGGGTAAATCCTCCACTGAGAGCGTTGCTGGGTGTAGTGCCCTGCAGATAGGAGCTGATCACTTCTATTTCATGTCACTAGTACCTGTTTCAGTAAATAATGCTCTACAGGAAACACATGTGCTGACCTTTGTATGTGGGATAATGTTGGGGTATCAGGTGTGTTTGTTCCTGCTGCTGAAGAGCCATGAAGTCTCTGGCATTTCTCTGGTCTCAGGAACCTTCAGTGTGATTTCATTAGTCTCTTGCTCACAGTGTGAACACCTACATTAGAGAAAATAAAGAGTCTTTTCAGTAGAGTAAGAGAGGACTCCACCTATCTTGTCCTCTGGTGCAACTCCTCATCATTCCCATAAGACATAGAGCAGAAGAGCACGACTCCATTGAGTGATTGATGTGTTGTGTGGGCAATGAATGCATGTGTCTCAGTTTAGGGAAATTCTTGAAATCATTCAATAGGATGTGGTAGGAAGAGAGGTGAACATGACATTTGGAAGTGTGTGAAGTACAGGGTTGGTCCTCCTACCTGAATCCACCCTGCATGCAGTGTCCTGCTCAGCAAGGTACTGAGCACTTAAAGTTGGTGTGAATTGTGTCTTTTGGGGTAGAGTAAGGCTCACAAGAATATCAATGGTGGTTGACTGTAGGAGAGTTCTAGTGGTGGAGCTGATGTGTCCCTCGTGTGCTTGCCATGATGTCATGAGATTCTTGGGAGCCACATGGATCCCTGAATTTTGAGGATATCTTTAGTACTGAAATATTTCCAGTAGCTTGAGTACTTAATGGTTAGAAAATGGGAACACATTTCCTATCAGAGAAAGTACTAAAGGGAGTAAGCTTTAACTCATGGTTCGTCATCCTTGTGCAGATAAACATAGAACAAGTGACGAGACCCCAAGAGAGATGAGAACATGTTGGTGGGCTATGGGTCAATCTTTTCTATGTCCATAGCTAAATGTTGGGTGTAGTCATCACTTAAAGAATCTGGAAACAAAGCCTTCCTGGGTAGAGTAATGTGCAACTGGATCATCATGACTGGTGGCCTTGGACTATGGATAGGTGTGTGGCTCCAGGTGATATTATTACAAGGTAACAGGCAAGCCCTGGTATCCACAGAGCTGTCAAACATACCTTGACTATGATCTCAGTATTCCAGATCTGAAAATGTGACCATGTATATAATGTAGAGAATGGAAAGGTAAATCCTACTAGAATCACATTCACCTTGCTTGCTGATCACTTACATATTTCTCCAGATACCTGGAGACCAGCTAAAGAAATTCTCAATGAGAAGTGATGCACAATGGATGAGAGTATGTCCATGTTTAAAGGGAAATCAATAAATCTTTATTGTAGCAACAGGATGTGATGAGCAAAGGTATGGGCAGGTGTGAGGGTCAATGGGCAATCTTCCACCTGGAAGTCCTTCTGTGTGCAGTGCCCTGACCAGACAGGTGCAGTTCACATTGAATTGGTGTACTGTGCCACAGCTGGGTAGAGTAAGGCTCACAAGAACATCATTTGTGTTGTATTTTGGACCAGTGATGTGGAAGGGTTTGCAGGTTTCACTGAGCTGCCTGCCCTTATATCATAATTACCTCAGGAGTCATCTGTGACTCAGGCATCCTAGGATGATTTCATTTGTCCTATCCACACCATGTGAAAACAAAGATTTCTCAGAAGGCTAGATGATTCCTAAGAGGAGAAGAGAGAAATACTGGAGGTTTTTTCCTCTCTGCCTCTCAGTTTTCATACATCTGATAGTGAAGTAGATAGTGAATATCTAGTGAAAGAGAGATTCAGGTTACAACCAGTGGGTGGATATTCCCTAGGGGTCTGGATATATCTTGCATGCAGTCATCAGTATGCCATGCAGAGACATCATAGCTTCTTCTAAGACAGACCAGCATGTTGGCTTGATGGATCAGAGACAGCCCTGCTGTGTGCAATTTCCTACCTAGACAGGGGCTGTCCTTGTAGATCTCATGTAATCAGTATATGTCTGGGTAGAATAAGGCTCACAAGGAACATGATTTGTGGTTGACCTTGGAGCAGTTCAAGTGTTAGAGCTGCATATGTCCTTGGCTACTTGCCGTGATGTCTTGAGGGTGCAGGGAACCACATCAATTCTAGGCCTTTGAGGATGCTTCTAGTGTTAGAATATTTCTAATATCTGTACCTACAATTTAGACAAGGGAAGGATCTGCAAGAGAGTGAGCTTCTTCCAATGTATCTCATATCTGTTCAGGTACACATAGAACGTGACAAAATCCTTAAAGAGGTGGGACTCAAATTTGAGGGCAGTGGAACAACTTTTCCCACATCTAGATCTGGATGTGGTGATCAAGATATGGTCAGAAGAGAAGAAAATTGAAGAAGAGTGTTGGAGGTGCATTAAGAAGGTCCTCCACTCCGATGCCACACTATGTGCCATGCCCTGCCCAGCCAGGTGCTGTTGACATAGACTCTCTGTAAACACACCTCCTGGTGCAGAGTAAGGCTCACAAGAACATCATTTTTGGTGGCTCCTCTGGACCAGTAATGCACATGAATTTGCAGGTGTCTTTGAGTGGCTCAGAGGTTAAAGCATCTGCCTGGAATGCAGGAGACCCCGGTTTGATCCCTGAGTTGGGAAGATCCCCTGGAGAAGGAAATGGCAACCCACTCCAGTACTCTTGCCTGAAGAATCCCATGGAGGGAGGAGCCTGGCAGGCTACAGTCCTTGGGGTCACAAAGAGTCGGACATGACTGAGCGACTTCACCTCACTTCCTTGAGCTGCCTGCCTTGATGTCATAATGACCCTGGAGTCATCTGTGCCTCTAGCATCCTTGGCAGATGTCAGTGGTCCTCTCCTCACAATGTGAACCCCAAGAGTTTCCAGAGGATAAGAGGATACATATGATGAGAATATAGAAATACGACATGCTTTTCTGTCTCTGATCCTCCTACATCTGAAGTAAGTATAAAGAGGATCTAAAGGGACAGTCCCTGAGGATAGAGAAAGGGTTTACAAAGTGTGTGGATATTTCCGGGGTATCTGGATATACCTTGTAAGGAGCCATCAGGATGTGGAAGCAAGAGAGATGGAAGCTACATGGAAGAGGGTAATGGGGACTGGGTTGTGCCTATACTTTAAAGATTTCTTGTGTGTACTGCCCTATACATACACTTTGACAATGTATGAACAGTGCTTGTCTGCATGAGCAAGACTCTCCAAGCATGTTTTAGTGGTGTTATTTATGTCAGGTCCAGTTTGATTGTGGAGCTTTAATTGTCCTTAGTTCACTCCAGAAAGTTATGAGTATGTTTAAAAACAGCTAAGTTTCTGAAATCTTCAGTATGACTTAGGGGTTCTATTTCTAAAACTTGAAAAGGAACTGTTAGAAAAGATAAGGTTAATTCCTTTGAAATGAAGGGAAAACTAGAACACCTATTTCTCTCTGGGTCCTCATTCATCTGAGTGTGTACAGTAAGCAGACATAGTGGGGACTGTCTAGTGAGGGAGTGATGCATGTTGGAGGGCAGTGGGTCACCATTTTCACGTTCTATACATAAATCTTGATTGATGTCCAAGGAAGTGGTAGGAATAATCAGGAATGTTTCATTTGAAAATGTGAAGGGGACAAGCAGGGCCTCCAGCAAAAGGAAATGCATTGTGCAGTGCTCCGCCTAGAAAAATGCTGTTGACTTCATCTAACAGTAAACAGAGCCTTCCTGGGTAGAGTAGTGCAACTGGTTCATCATTATTGGTGGCCTTTTTACAGGGGTGGGTGTGAGGCTCCAGATGATAGTCCTCCAAGATGCCAGGAAGGCCTTGGAAGCCATAGAGATGTCTAACATATATTGATTATGACCTCAGTAGGCCATAATCTGAAAATGTTCCCATGTGTAGACAATAGAAAGATAAATGCTAATTGAATCACATTCATCTTGCTTGCTAATCATCTCCCTTATGCTCACACATTTCTTCAGATACCTATAGACCAGCTGAAGAGATTCTCCAGCAGAAGAGATTATAAAGAAGAAGAGATGCAAATTGGATGACAGTGTGTCCAAGTTTTAAAGGGAAATTGAAATATCTTTGAAATATTTGGAAATATATTTTGAAATATCTTGGAAATTGAAATATCAGGATATGGTGAGCAAAGGTATGTGTGGGTGTGAGGGTCAATGGGCAATCCTCCACCTGGAAACCCTGCTGTGTTCGGTGCCATTCCCAGACAGGTGCAGTTCATGTAGAATCAGTATGCTGTGCCACAGTTGGGTAGAGCGAGGCTCACAGGAACATCATTTGTGGTGTCTTCCGGACCAGTGACGTGAATGGCTTTGCAGGTTTCCCTGAGTTGCCTGCCTTTATATCATAATGAACCAAGGAGTCATCTGTGGCTCAGGCATCCTCAGGATGGTTTCATTGGTCCTATACACTTAATGTGAAAACAAAGATTATTCAGAAGGCAAGGTGATTCTTAAGAGGGGAAGAGAGAAATACTAGAGGTTTTCTCTCTCTTTCTAGGTTTTCATACATCTCAAAAAGACATAGTGAAGTGGATGGTGTGTATATAGTGAAGGAGAGATTCAGGTTAAAGTCTGAATCAAGTGCATGTTCTCTAGGCATCTGCATATATCTTCTGTGCAGCCATCAGGATGCAATGCAGAGATCATAGGTGCTTCTAGGAAAGCCCAGGATCTTGGGTTGATCAATCAGTGAGAGCACTGTTGTGTGAAAATTCCCTACCCAGATAGGTATCAACCAAGTATACCTCGTGTAATTAGTATATGTCCGGGTAGAGTAAGGCTCACAAGGAAAATGATTTGTGGTTGACCTTGGAGCATTTCCAGTGTTGGAGCTGCCTATGTCCTTGGTTACTTGCCATGATATCATGAGGATCCAGGAAGCCATGTGGATTCTAGGCATTTTTAGGATCCTTCCAGTGCTTGAATATTTCTACATCATCTGCATCTACAGGTTAGAATACTGAAAAAAAAAAAAAAACTGCAAGACAGTTATATTCTTTCAATATCCCTCACCTCTGTGCAGATACAGATAGAAGGTGACAAGATCCTCAAAGAGGTGGGATGCAGGTTTTATGGTAGTGGGACATTTTTTTTCAATATCTGGAGCATCTTGTGTGCAGTGATCAAGGTGTGGTGGGAAGAGAGAAGAAAATTGAAGAGGAGTGTGGGAAGTGCTCTAATTTTGATGTCCACCTCGAGGCCACACTGTTCGATGTGCCCTGCCCAGTCAGGTGCTGTTGACGTAGGCTCCCTGTGAATGCACCTGCCTGGTCAGAGTAAGGCTCACAAGAGCATCATTTGTGGTGGCCTCTGCACCAGTGATGTGGGTGGAATTGCAGCTGTCCTTGAGCATCTGCCTTGATGTCATAATGACCATGGAGTCATCTGTGCCTCTAGCATCCTCGGGCAGATTTCAGTGGTCCTCTTCTCACAATGTGAGTGCCACTGAGAGTCCTTCTGGGTAGATTGCCATATAGGCAGTAGCTGGTCATTTCTGTTTCATGTCACTAGTGCATGTTTCAGTCCATAGTGCTCAACAGGAAACACGTGTGCTGACCTTTGTATGTGGGATAATGGTGGAGATTCAGGTGTGTTTGTTCCTGCTGCTGAAGAGCCATGAAGACACTGGCATTCCCCCAGTCTCAGGAACTTCCAGTGTGATTTTATTAGTCTCTTGCTCACAGTGTGAACACCTACATTAGAGAAGATAAAGAGTCTTTCCAGTAGAGTAAGAGAGAACTCCACCTATCTTGTCCTCTGGCGCTGCTTCTCATCTCTCCAGTAAGACATAGAGCAGAAGAGCAGGACTCTATTGAGTAATGGATGTGTTGTGTGGGCAGTGAATGCATGTGTCTCAGTTAAGGGAAATTCTTGAAATCATTCAATAGGATGTGGTAGGAAGAGAGGTGAACATGACATTTGGAAGTGTGTGAAGTACAGGGTTGGTCCTCCTACCTGAATCCACACCCTGCCCAGACAAGTACTGATCACTTAAAGTTGGTGTTAATAGTATCTGTTTGGGTAGAGTAAGGTTCACAAGAAACATCAATGGTGGTTCACCTTAGGAGAGTTCTAGTGGTGGAGCTGATGTGTCCCTCATGTGCTTGCCATGATATCATGAGATTCCAGGAGACACATAGATCCCTGCATTTTGAGGAGCCTTCAAATACTGAAATATTCCCAATAGCATGAACACCTACAAGTTAGAAACTCAAAACACACATCCTATGAGTAAAAGAACTAAAGGGAATAAGCTTTTACCCATGGTTCCTCATCCTTGTGCAGATACAGATAGAACAAGTGACAAGACCCTGAGAGAGATGAAAAACATGTTGTTGGACTGTGGCTCAACTTTTCTAGGTCCATAGCTAAATGTTGGGTGTAGTCATCACTTAAAGAAGTGCAAATAGAGCATTCCTTGGTAGAATAATGTGCAACTGCATCATCATGACTGGTTGCCTTGGATGATGGATGGGTGTGGGGCTCCAGCTGATATTATTCCAAGATATCAGGGAGCCCCTGGAAGCCACAGAGTTGTCAAACAAACCTCGATTATGATCTCAGTAGTCCTGTTCTAAAAATGTGACCACATATAATGTGGAGAATGCAAACGTAGATGCTACTAGAATCACATTCACCTTACTTGCTGATCATTTGTCCCACGTTCACATATTTCTCCAGATACTTGTAAACCAGCTGAAGAGATTCTCAAGGAGAAGAGATGCAAGTGGGATGACAGTCTGTCCATGTTTTAAAAGGAAATTGGTAAATCTTTGCTGTAGCATCAGGATATAATGAGCAAAGGTATGTGTGGGTGTGAGGGTGAGAGGGCAGTCCTCCACCCTTTATGTCATAACGACCCATGGAGTAATTTGTGTCTCAGGCATACTCAGGATGATTTCATTTTTCTGTCCTCACAATGTGAACACAAAGATTTTTCAGAAGGCAAAATGATTCCTAAGAGAAGATAGGAATACCAGAGGTTATCTCTCTTTCTCTCCCTCTCACTCACTGTCTTGGTTTTTGTACATCTCAAGAAGGCATAGAGAGGTGGACTATGGATATCTCATGAAGGAGAGATCCAGGTTACAATAAGTGGGTCGATATCCTCTGGGGATCTGGTTATATCTTGAGTGCAGCTTGTAAGATGCAATGGAGTGAGAGATCATAGGTACTTCTATGGCAACCCAGAGTCTTGGCTTGATCAATTGATAAGAGCCCTGCTGTGTACAATATCCTGCATAGAGAGGTCCTGATCATATAGACATCATGTAATCAGTATCTGCCTGGATAGAATAAAGCTCAAAATGAATGAGATTTGTGGTTGACCTTGGAGTAGTTCTAGTGCTGGAGCTGCATGTGTCCTTGGGATTCTTGCCATGGTGTCTTGAGGGCCCAGGGGAACCTCCTGCATTCTAGGCATTTTGTGGATGCTTCCAGTCCTTGAATATTCCTGAGAGCATCAGCACCTACAACTTAGACAATGGAAGTGCAGTTCCTATTAGGAAACTAAGTAAAGGGAGCTTTTACCATGGTACCTCATCCTGGTGCAGATACAAGGAGAACAGGTGAAGAGATCCTGAGAGTGGTGTGTGATCCATGTTTGAGCATACTGAGTCAAGTATTTCTAGGTCCATAGCTAAATCTTGGGTGCAGTGATCAAGGTATGGTGCTAGTAGGGAGAGAAATTTCCCTGCAGTGTAGAATGTGGTGCCTAAGGAGGTTTTCTACCGTGAGATCATGGTGTGGTACAGTGCCTTGCCCAGATTGACAATGTTAACGTAAACTAGATGTACATAGCACCTTTCTGGGTTGTGTAATGTGCAACATGACTATGACTTGTTGTGGCATCTGAATCAGTCCTGGGTATGGGGCTGCTAGTGACTCTGAGCTGTCTTCCATAAATTCAGCATGGCTGTAGTAGCATACATAGGTATCTGTGATTTCTGTGGCCCGTTCTGAAATATGGTGTACATAGGTGCACACAGAGCTTGTGAGGAAGTTCCCAAAGAGAGCGGATGTAAATTGAAGGGCAGTGAGATAACATTAAAAAAAAAAAAAGAAAATATTGTGTACAGGCATAGGGATGTGGTGGGTAGGGTTCTCAAAGCTTCATGAGATATTGATAGGGACACAAGGTGTGTCCTTCCCCTTAGAGACTTGCTGTGTGCAGTGCCCTGCCCAGTCACGAGCTGTTCACTTAGACTCCCTGTTAATGGCCTGCCTATGTAGAGTAAGGCTCACAGTAAGATTGTTTGTGGTGGCTTCTGGGCCAGTGATGTGAATGGGGTTGTGGGTGGCCCTGAACTGCCTTCCTTGCTGTCATAATGACCCCAGTGTCATCTGTGCCTCTAGCATCCTTGGGAAGATGTCAGCGGTCCTCTCCTCGCAATGTGAACACAAAGAGTTTACAGAGGGTAAGATGATACCTATGAGGAGAAGAGAGAAATATGAGATGCTTTTCTCTCTGCACCCTCATGTATCTCATGTTAACATAGAGGGGTGTGGAGGGGATATCCACTGAGGGGGGGATGCAAGTTACAAAAAGTGGGTGAATATTTGCTCAGATTCTGGATACTTTTTTCATGAAGCCTTCAGGATGTGGAAACAAGAGACATGAAACCTACTTGGAAGCATATAGAATGAACTGTACTGTGCTTATACATTAAAGACGTCCTGCGTGCAGAGTCCTCCTTTCCAGGCAGGTACTGTTCACTTTGACAATGTACAAGCAGTGACTGTGTGGGTGAGTAAGAGTCTCCAGGAATGTTGGTGTTTTGTTATTAGTGTAGGATTCAGTTTAAGAGTGGAGTTCAAAGTGTCCTTAACTGCACACTAGTCATGTTCTTAGAACACCCTTGAAGCACCTGACTCTCTGAAATCTTCAGTATAACTTATGAGTTCCATTTATATTTGTAATTATTTTTATTGAAGGATAATTGCTTTACAGATTTTGTTTTCTGTCAAGCCTCAACATGAGTCAGCCATAGATATACATATATTCCCTCACTTTTGAAACTGCCTCCCATCTCCCCCACCGTCCCACCCCTCTAGATTGATACAGAGCCCCTGTTTGAGTTTCCTGAGCCATAGAGCAAATTCCTGTTGGCTCTCTATTTTATATATGGTAATGTAAGTTTCCATGTTACTCTTTCCATACATCTCACCCTCTCCTCCCCTCTCCCCATGTCCATAAGTCTATTCTCTATGTCTGTTTCTCCATTGCTGCCCTGAAAATAAATTCTTCAGTACCATTTTTCTAGATTCAATATATGTGTTAGCAATATGGTATTTATCTTTCTCTTTGACTCTTCACTCTGAATAATAGGTTCTAGGTTCATCCACCTCATCAGAACTGACTACAACGTGTTCCTTTTTATGGCTGAGTAATATTCCATTGTGTATATTCTTTATCCATTCAGCTGTCAATGGACAGCTAGGTTGCTTCTATGTTCTAGCTACTGTAAATAGTGCTGCAATGAACAATGGGATACATGTGTTCTTTTCAATTTTGGTTTCCTCAGGGTATATGTCTAGGAGTGGGATTGCTGGGTCATATGGTGGTTTTATTCCTATTTTTTAAGGAATCTCCATACTGTCTTCCATAGTGGCTGTATCAATTTACATTCCCACCAACAGTGCAAGAGTGTTCCCTTTTCTCCACACCCTCTCCAGCATTTATTGTTTGTAGACTTTTTGATGATGGCCATTCTGACCGATGTGAGGTGATATCTCATTGTTGTTTTGATTTGCATTTCTCTAATAATGAGCAATGTTGAGCATCTTTTCATGTGTTTGTTAACCATCTGTGTGTCTTCTTTGGAGAAATGTCTGTTTAGGTCTTTTTCCCACTTTTTGATTGGTTGTTTGTTTTTCTGGTATTGAGTTGTATGAGCTGCTTATATATTTTGGAAATTAATCTTTTGTCAATTGTTTCATTTGCTATTATTTTCTCCCATTCTGAGGGTTGTCTTTTCACCTCACTTATAGTTTCCTTTGCTGTGAAAAAGCTTTTAAGCTTAGTTCAGGTCCCATTTGTTTACTTTTGTTTTTATTTCCATTACTCTAGGAGGTGGCTTCTAGAGGATCTTGCTTTGATCTATGTCATTGAGTGTTCTGCCTTTGTTTTCCTCTAAGAGTTTTATAGTTTCTGGTCTTACATTTAGGTCTTTAATCCATTTTGAGTTTATCTTTGTGTATGGTGTTAGGAAGTGTTCTAATTTCATTCTTTTACATGTAGCTGTCCAGTTTTCCCAGCACCATTTATTGAAGAGGCTGTCTTTACCCCATTGTATATTCTTGTCTCCTTTGTCAAAAATAAGGTACCCATAGGTGCATGGGTTTATTTCTGGACTTTCTATCTTGTTCCATTGGTCTATATTTCTGTTTTTGTGCCAGTACCATACTGTCTTTGTAGTATAATCTGAAGTCAGGAAGGTTGATTCCTCCAGCTTCATTCTTCTTTCTCAAGACTGCTTTGGCTATTCAGGGTCTTTTGTGTTTCCATATGAATTGTGAATTTTTTTTGTTCTAGTTCTGTGAATAAAATGCCATTGGTAATTTGATAGGGATCACATTGAATCTGTAGATTGCATTTGGTAGTATAGTCATTTTCACAATATTGATTCTTCCTACCCAGGAACATGGAATATCTCTCCATCCATTTATGTCATCTTTGATTTCTTTCATTAGTGTCTTATAATTTTCTGTGTACAGTTCTTTTGTCTCCTTAGGTAAGTTTATTCCTAGATATTTAATTCTTTTTGTTGCAATGGTGAATGGGATTGATTCCTTAATTGCTCTTTCTGATTTTTCATTGTTAGTATATAGAAATGCAGTTATTTCTGTGTATTGATTTTGCATACTGCAACTTTTCTAAATTCACTGAATAGTTCTAGTAATTTTCTGATATCATTAGGGTTTTCTATGTACAGTATCATGTCATCTGCAAACAGAGCTTTACTGGTCTGAATTCCTTTTATTTCTTTTTCTTCTCTGATTGCTGTAGCTAGGATGTCCAGAACTGATGTTGAATAATAGTGATGAAAGTGGATACCCTTGTCTTGTTCCTGATCTTAGAGAAAATGCTTTCAGTTTTTTAACCATTGAGAATAATGTTTGATATAGGTTTATCATATATGGCCTTTACTGTGTTGAGGTAGGTTCCTTCTATGCCCATTTTTTTGAAGAGTTTTAATCAAAAATTGGTGCTGGATTTTGTCAATGGCCTTTTCTGAATCTATTGAGATGATCATTTGGTTTTTATGTTTCAATTTGTTAATATAGTGAATCACATTGATTCATTTGAGTGTATTGAAGAATCCTTGCATTCCTGGAATACACCCAACTTAATCATGGTGTATGAGATTTTTATTGTGTTGTTGAATTGTTTGCTAAAATTTTGTTGAGGCTTTTTGCATCTATGTTCATCAGTGATATTGGCCTATAGTTTTCTTTTTTGTGTGTTGTCTTTGTCTGTTTTGGTATCAGGGTGATGGTGGCCTCATAGAATGAGTTTGGAAGTGTTCCTTCCTCTGCAATTTTTTGAAAGAGTTTTAGAAGGATAGGCATTAGCTCTTCTCTAAATGTTTAATAGAATTCTCTTGTGAAGCCATCTGGTCCTGGGTTTTTGTTTTTTCAGAGATTTTTGATCACATCTTCATTTCAGTGTTTTTAATTGGTTTGTTCATAATTTCTATTTATTCCTGGTTCATTCTTGGAAGATTGAACTTTTCTAAGAATCTGTCCATTTCTTCCAAGTTATCCATTTTATTGCCATATAGTTGTTCATAATAGTCTCTTATAATCCTTTGTATTTCTGCATTGTCTGTTGTAACCTCTCCTTTTTCATTTCTAATTTTGTTGATTTGATTCTTCTCTCTTTTTTCTTGATGAGTCTGACTAAAGGCTTGTCAATTTTGTTTATCTTCTCCAAGAATCAACTTTTAGTTTTATTAATCTTTGCTATTGTTTCTTTCATTTCTTTTTCATTTATTTCTGCTCAGATCTTTATGATTTCTTTCCTTCTACTAATTTTGGGGTTTTTTGTTCTTCTTTTTCCAGTTGTTTTAGGTGTAAAAGTTGTCTATTCAATGTTTTTCTTGCTTCTTGAGGTAGGATTGTATTGCTATAAACTTCCCTCTTAGAACTGCTTTTGCTGCATCCCATAGGTTTTGAGTTATCATGTTTTCATTGTCATTTGTTTCTAGAAATTTTTTGATTTCCCTTTTGATTTCTTCAGTAACCTGTTGGTTATTTAGAAACATGTTGTTTAATCTCCATGCATTTGTGTTTCTTACATTTTTTTTTCTTGTAATTGATATCTAGTCTCATAGCATTGTGGTCGGAGAAGATGCCTGTACGATTTCAACTTTCTTAAATTTACTGAGGTTTGATTTGTGACCCAAGATGTGGTCTATCCTGGAGAATGTTCCACATGCACTTGAAAAGAAGGTGTATTCTTCTGCATTTGGATGGAATGTCCTGAAGATATCAATGAGATCCATCTCATCTAATGTATCATTTAAGACTTGTGTTTCCTTTTTAATTTTCTGTTTTGATGATCTGTCCATTGGTGTGAGTGGGGTGTTAAAGTCTCCTACTATTTACTGTCAGTTTCTCCTTTTATGTCTGTTAGTGTTTGTCTTATGTATTGAGGTGCTCCTATGTTGAGTGCATAGATATTTACAATTGTTATGTCTTCCTCTTGGATTGATCCCTTGATCATTATGTAGTGTCCTTCCTTATCTCTTGTAATCTTCTTTATTTTAAGGTCTATTTTGTCTGATATGAGGATTGCTACTCCAGCTTTCTTTTGCTTCCTATTTGCATGGAATATATTTTTCCATCCTCTCACTTTCAGTCTATATGTGTCTTTAGGTCTGAAGTGGGTTTCTTGTAGACAGCATATATATGGGTCTTGTTTTGTATCCATTCAGCCAGTCTGTGTCTTTTGGTTGGAATATTTAATCTATTTACATTTAAAGTAATTATTGATATATATGTTCCTATTGCCATTTTCTTAATTGTTTGGGGTTGATTTTGTAGATCTTTTTTCTTCTCTTGTATTTCTTGACTATATAAGTCCATTTAACATTTGTTGTAAAGCTGGTTTGGTGGTACTGAATTCTCTTAACTTTTGCTTGTCTGAAAAGCTTTTTATTTCTCCATCAATTTTGAATGAGATCCTTGCTGGGTACAGTAATCTTGGTTATAGATTTTCCCCTTTCAGTACTTTAAATATATCCTGCCATTTCCTTCTGGCTTGCAGAGTTTCTGCTGAAAGATCAGTTGTTAAGCATATGGGGTTTCCCTTGTATGTTACTTGTTGCTTCTCCTTTGCTGCTTTTAATATTCTTTCTTTGTGTTTAGTCTTTGTTAGTTTGATTAGTGTGTGTCTTGGCATGTTTCTCCTTGGGTTTATCCTTTATGCGAATCTTTGTGCTTCTTGAATTTGATTATTTCCTTTCCTGGGTTGGAGAAATTTTCAATTATAATCTCTTCAAAAATTTTCTCATACCCTTTCTTTTTCTCTTCTTCTTCTGGGACCCCTATAATTTGAATGTTGGTGCATTTGATATTTGTCCCAGGGTATCTGTGACTATCCTTAGTCCTTTTCATTCTTTTTATTTTATTCTGCTCTTCAGAAGTTATTTCCACCATTTTATCTTCCAGCTCACTGATTCGTTCTTCTGCTTCAGATATTCTGCTACTGATTCCTTCTAGAGTATTTTTAATTTCAGTAATTGTGTTGTTTGTCTCTGTATGCTTATTCTTTAATTCTTCTAGGTCTTTGTTAATTGAGTCTTGCATTTTCTCCATTTTGTTTTCAAGGTTTTTGATCATCTTTACTATCATTATTCTGAATTCTTTTTCAGGTAGTTTGCCTATTTCCTCTTCATTTATTTTGACTTCTGTGTTTCTAGTTTGTTCCTTCATTTGTGTAGTATTTCTCTGCCTTTTCATTATTTTTTTTTTTTAACTTATTGTGTTTGAGGTCTCCTTTTCCCAGGCTTCAAGGTTGAATTCTTTCTTCCTTTTGGTTTCTGCCCTCCTAAGGTTGGTCCCAGTGGTTTGTGTAAGCTTCATATAGGGTGAGATTTGTGCTGAGTTTTTTGTTTGTTTGTTTTTCCTCTGATGGGCAAGGCTGAGTGAGGTGGTAATCCTGTCTGCTGATGATTGGGTTTGTATTTTTGTTTTGTTTGTTGTTTAGATGAGATGTCCTGCACAGGGTGCTACTGGTGGTTGGGTGATGCCAGGTCTTGTATTCAAGTGGTTTCCTTTGTGTGAGTTCTCACTATTTGATACTCCCTAGGGTTGTTTAACTTATATGCAGAGTACATCATGAGAAATGCTGGGCTGGAAGAAGCACAAGCTGGAATCAAGATTGCCAGGAGAAATATCAATAACCTCAGATATACAGATGACACCACCCTTATGGCAGAAAGTGAAGAGGAACTAAAAAGCCTCTTGATGAAAGTGAAAGAAGAGAGTGAAAAAGTTGGCTTAAAGCTTAACATTCAGAAAACTAAAATCATGGCATCTGGTCCCATCACCTCATGGGAAATAGATGGGGAGACAGTGGAAACAGTGTCAGACTTTATTTTTGGGGGGCTCCAAAATCACTGCAGATGATGACTGCAGCCATAAAATTAAAAGATGCTTACTGCTTGGAAGGAAAGTTATGACCAACCTAGATAGAATATTAAGCAGAGATATTACTTTGCCAACAAAGGTCTGTCTGGTCAAGGCTATGGTTTTTCCAGTGGTCATATATGGCTGTGAAAGTTAGACTGTGAAGAAAGCTAAGTGCTCAAAAATTGATGCTTTTGAGTGTTGGAGAAGTTGGTGTTGGAGAAGACTCTTGAGAGTCCCTTGGACTGCAAGGAGATCCAACCAGTCCATCCTAAAGGAGATCAGTCCTGGGTGTTAATTGGAGGACTGATGCTAAAGCTGAAGCTCCAATACTTTGGCCACCTCATGCAAAGAGTTGACTCACTGGAAAAGACCCTGATGCTGGGAGGGATTGGGGGCAGGAGGAGAAGGGGATGACAGAGGATGAGATGGCTGGATGGCATCACCGACTTGATGGGCAAGAGTTTGAGTAAACTCCGGGAGTTCATGATAGACAGGGAGGCCTGGCGTGTTGCGATTCATGGGGTCACAAAGAGTCAGACAAGACTGAGCAACTGAACTGAAGTGTTAGTCCTCTGGTTGTCTGAGGTCTTGGAGTCAGTGCTCCCACTCCAAAGGCTCAGGGCTTGATCTCTCTCCAAAGACCAGCCTAGGTCCAATCTACCAAGAGGAATTTCACCCGAAATGAAAGGGCCTTTACTTGAGTTCCAAAAGCCAGTGCACAAGAACACAATGGAGATCTCTGACTCAGTGGAAACTCGGTATTGCCTGCCATGTGGACAGGCCTCCTTGGATTGCAACAGATGACTAGAGGGTCTGTCCTTGGCAGTGGTCAGCAGAACTCTGGGTTTCATTTCTAAAAGTTGAACAGGTACAGATTTAAAAAGAGAAGGATAATTTCTGTGAAATGAAGATAGATCTGAACCACCTTTTTCTCTCTGGGTCATCATCCTTCTGCATGTGCACAATACGTAGAAGTAGTAAAGATGGTCTACTGAGGGAAGGATGCAAGTTGGAAGGAGTTGGTCACCATTTTAACAGTCGATGCATAAATCTTAAGTGCAGTGCACAGGACTCAGTGGGAGTAAGAAGGAAAGGTTCATTTGAGAGTTGAAAGGGGACAGGCAGATCCACCTTGAGGTCATGCTCTGTGCAGTTACCCACCTAGAGAGGTGCTGTTCACTTCAACTATTTGTTAAAAGTGCCTTTCTAGTTCGAGTGATGCTCAAAATAATATTTTTGGTGAGCTTTAACCCAGGACAAACTGGAAACTGTAGATCCTTGAGATACCTAGGTGAAGTCATGAGGGTTTAGGGATCCTCTGGGTGTTTGATAGCCTTGGGATATGTTTGGTGGTGGATTCCTAACAGTAAGAACACATCCAATTTTGTCAGTTCAGTTCAGTTCAGTCACTCAGTCATGTCTGAGTCTTTGTGACCCCATGGACTGCAGCACGCCAGGCTTCCCTGTCCATCACCAACTCCCAGAGCCTGCTCAAACTCATGTCCATTGAGTTGGTGATGCCATCCAACCATCTCATCCTCTGTCGTCCCCTTCTCCTCCTGCCTTCAATCTTTCCCAGCATCAGGGTCTTTTCAAGGGTGTCTTTGCATCAGGTGGCCAAAGTATTGGAGCTTCAGCTTCAGCATCAGTCCTTCCAATGAGTATTCAGATTGATTTCCTTTAGGATTGACTGGTTTGATCTCCTTGCAGTCCAAGGGACTCTCAAGAGTCTTCTCCAGCACCACAGTTTGAAAGAAAGCATCAGTTCTTCAGCATTCAGCCTTCTTTATGGTCAAATTCTCACATCCATACATGACTACTAGAAAAAAACATAGCTTTGACTAGATGGACCTTTGTCAGCAAAGTGATGTCTCTACTTTTTAATATGCTCTCTAGGTTTGTCATAACTTTACTTCTAAGGGGCAAGCAACTTTTAATTTCATGTCTGCAGTCACCATCCTCAGTTCAATACACCGTGGATATCTCCACTGGTAAATAGGATTTGTTTAACGTTTGTGTTAAATTTCTACACTTTAACCCATGCAGAATGTGTGATGTTGAAGGTAGTGAATTGAGGGTTTTTATTATTTTCCCTCTCAGGTATGGACTTAATCAAGCACTATTTCAGCTCTGTTTTCTTCCAGTGAACTCTGATTATTTGAACCTATTCCACACCATTTCATTTATTATAGCTTTAACATATACAATGAATTTCAATATCTTGTTTATTTTCTATCATAATTTTCTGAACTACTTTATCATTTTCAAAAATTTTCAATTGATTCTCTGCATTAATTGAAACATTATTTTTGTGTTTTATATATTGTTTTTCTACATTTTTTAACCAATGTTTTCTCAGCCTGTGTGTGCTAAGTCACTTCTGTGGTGTCTAACTCTTTGTGACCTGATGGACTGTAGCCTGCCAGGCTCCTCTGTCCATGGGATTTCCAGGCAAGAATACTGGAGTGGTTGCCATTTCCTCCTCCAGGGAATCTTCCCAACCCAGGGGTCAAACCCACATCTTTTATGTCTCCTGCATTGGAAGGCAGGTGTTTGTTTGTTTGTTTGTTTGTTTACCACTAGCACCACCTGGGAAGCCAAACTAGAGAAAATCAGTAAAGTTGAACATTGAAAATTTAGTAACATCCCCACATAAACCCTCTTTCCTGGATTTTTTCTTGAGGCATATTTTATTTTATTTTATTATTAGTATTATTATTTTTTATTTATTTATTTTTTCACATTTATTTTTATTAGTTGGAGGCTAATTACTTTACAGTATTGTAGTGGTTTTTGCCATACATTGACATGATTCAGCCATGGATTTATATGTATTCCCCATCCCGAGTCCCCCTCCCCACCCCATCCTTCTGGGTCTTCCCAGTGCACCAGCCCCAAGCACTTGTCTCATGCATCCAACCTGGGCATATGGTGATCTGTTTCACCCTTGATAATATACATGTTACAATTCTGTTCTCTCAAAACATCCCACCCCCAACTTCTCCCACAGAGTACAAAAGTCTGTTCTGCACATCTGTGTCTCTTTTTCTGTTTTGCATATAGGGTTATCATTACCATCTTTCTAAATTCCATATATATGCGTTAGTATACTGTATCAGTGTTTATCTTTCTGGCTTACTTCACTCTGTAAAATGGGCTCCAGTTTCATCCACCTCATTAGAACTGATTCAAATGAATTCTTTTTAATGGCTGAGTAATATTCCATGGTGTATATGTACCACAGTTTCCTTATCCATTCGTCTGCTGATGGGCATCTAGGTTGCTTTCATGTCCTGGCTATTATAAACAATGCTGTGATGAACATTGGGGTGCATGTGTCTCTTTCAGATCTGGTTTCCTTGGTATGTATGCCCAGAAGTGGGATCTCCTGATGCTCAATTCCAGAAAAATAAGTGACCCAATCAAAAAATGGGCCAAAGAACTAAACAGACATTTCTCCAAAGACGACATACAGAAGGCTAACAAACATATGAAAAGATGCTCAACATCACTAATTATCAGAGAAATGCAAATCAAAACCACAGTGAAGTACCATTACACTCCAGTCAGGATGGCTGCTATTCAAAAATCTACAAGCAATAAATGCTGGAGAGGGTGTGGAGAAAAGGGAACCCTCTTACACTGTTGGTGTGAATGCAAACTAGTGCAGCCGCTATGGAGAACAATGTGGAGATTTCTTAAAAAACTGGAAATTGAGGCATATTTTAGAACTTCAGATCATTAATATCATTCTCCACACTGAATCCCAGGTGCCACTCGTGGTAAAGAATCTGCCTGCCAGTGTGGGAGATGTAATAGATGTGGATTCAATCCCTGGGTCGGGAAGATCCCCTGGGGGAGGGAATGGCAACCCACTCCAGTGTTCTTGCCTGGAGAATTCCTTGGACAGAGGAGCCTGGTGGGCTGTAGTCCATAGGGTAACAGATGACTGAAGTGACTTAGCACTCATGCACATAATTATATGATACAGCATTCTAACTATCACTTTTAAGCTAGAATTTAATATTTCTTGACAGTTTTATTTATTTTGAGGTAAAAGTTACATACAGTGAGATTTAAAATTCTTAAGTATACATACATGAGAATTTACTAATTCATACACATGTGTAACCCAAACCCCTATCCAGTTATAAATATTATCATTGCCCCCCCCCATATTTTCCCACTCCAACCCCAGAGGGATTCATTATTATTTTTCTACCAGAGTTGGTTGTATATGTTCTAGAACTTCATGTGAATGGTATAATGTAATATGTAGTCTTTTGTGTATAACTCTTTTCTTTCATAAGAAAACTCATTTTGAGATCTCTCCATTTGATCTATCAGTGTTTTAATACTTCTTATTACTGAATAATGTTCTATCTATGAATCTATCACAAATGATTTACCCATTCTCCTGCAGATGGATACATGAATTTCCATTTCTAATTTGTGGCTGTTATAAATAAAGCTGCTATTAGCATCCATGTACAGGTCTGTATACATGGATATATTTTTTCATTTCTCTTTAATAAATTCTTAGGAAGTGTAATTGCTGGTTCATAGGAAGGAATATTTTTAATTTTATGAAAAATTGGCATACCTTTGCCAAAGTGTTCTATAGACTTTTCCACTGCCACCAGCATTGTAAAACAGTTCTGATTGTTCAGCATCTTCACCAACATTTGCAGTTGTCAGTCCTTTTTCTTTCTTCTTTTAGTCATTCTGGTGGAATTTAGTGAGATCTCATTATTGTTTTGATTAGCAGTTTTTCTTAATGTCCAATGATACTTGCCTATCAGCTTTTCCCTGTTTACTAATGTATTGCTTTATATATGGTAATATGCAATAAAGTTTACCAATTTTAAGTGTAAATTTTGAAGGATTTTGGTAATAGTATACAATTACATGTACATAGTCAAGATACAGAACAGTTTTATAATCGTAAAAAAAATTTCTCATGTTCCCTTGCATTCAGTCTCCTATTCCATCCTGGGACTCAGGCAACTATTAAGAATATTTTCTTAAATAATAGGTCTGCCTTTGATAACATTTCATACAAATGAAATCTTTTTCATTGTACTTCTGTTACTTCAGCATAAGGCATTTGAGATTTCTCTATGTTATTGAATATATCAATTGTATTATTCCTTTATGTTGATAGACTGCTTTCCGTGGTACTATGTACATTATATCATAATCTGTTTATTCATTTACAAGTTCTTGAACCATTTTTGCTTCCATTTTGAGGCTGTCTTGAATGACATTTCTGTGACCACTCTAGTACACATTTTTGCAAAGGCCTATATATCTCTTTTTTTTTCCATTTATTTTTATTAGTTGTAGGCTAATTACTTTACAATATTGTAGTGGTTTTTGTCATACATTGACATGAATCAGCTATGGATTTACATTTTTCCCCCATCCTGATCCCCCTTCCCACCTCCTTCTCCATCCAATTCCTCTGGGTCTTCCCAGTGCACCAGGCCCGAGCACTTGTCTCATGCATCGAACCTGGGCTGGTGATCTCTGTCACCCTAGATAATATACCTGTGTCGATGCTGTTCTCTCGAAATGTCCCACCCTCGCCTTCTCCCACAGAGTCCAACAATCTGTTCTGTACATCTGTGTCTCTTTTTCTGTTTTGCATATAGGGTTATCATTACCATCTTTCTTTTTTTTTTTTTTTTAGATTTTAAAAAAGGTGTGTTTATTATAACAAATAAAACCATGTTCTCATCACCTAATTTGACAAATGGAAAATTACCAGTAATTTTGAAGGCTCCTTTCTTCTCTTCCTCAAGTCTCTATCCTTCTCTTCCTTTTCCTTATATAATAAATTATTTCATTTTCTTTGTAATTGAACTTTATTTTTTTATTTTTTTTCCCCATTTATTTTTATTAGTTGGAGGCTAATTACTTTACAGCATTGCAGTGATTTTTGTCATACATTGAATTAGCCATGGATTTACATGTACTCCCCATCCCGGTCCCCCCTCCCACCTCCCTCTCCACCCCATCCCTCTGGGTCCTCCCAGTGCACCAGGCCTGAGCACTTGTCTCATGCATCCAACCTGGGCTGGTGATCTGTTTCACCCTAGATATACATGTTTCGATGCTGTTCTCTTGAAACATCCCACCCCCGGCTTCTCCCATAGAGTCCACAAGTCTGTTCTATACATCTGAGTCTCTTTTTCTTTTTTTGCATATAGGGTTATCGTTACCATCTTTCTAAATTCCATATATATGTGTTAGTATACTGTAATGGTCTTTATCTTTCTGGCTTACTTCGCTCTGTATAATGGGCTCCAGTTTCACCCATCTCATTAGAACTGATTCAAATGAATTCTTTTTAACGGCTGAGTAATATTCCATGGTGTATATGTACCACAGCTTCCTCATCCATTCATCTGCTGATGGGCATCTAGGTTGCTTCCATGTCCTGGCAATTATAAACAGTGCTGTGATGAACATTGGGGTGCACGTGTCTCTTTCAGATCTGGTTTCCTTGGTGTATATGCCTAGAAGTGGTATTGCTGGGTCATATGGCAGTTCTATTTCCAGTTTTTTAAGAAATCTCCACACTGTTTTCCATAGCGGCTGTACTAGTTTGCATTCCCACCAACAGTGTAAGAGGGTTCCCTTTTCTCCACACCCTCTCCAGCATTTATTGCTTGTAGACTTTTGGATAGCAGCCATCCTGACTGGCGTGTAATGGTACCTCATTGTGGTTTTGATTTGCACTTCTCTGATACTGAGTGATGTTGAGCATCTTTTCATGTGTCTTTTAGCCATCTGTATGTCTTCCTTGGAGAAATGTCTGTTTAGTTCTTTGGCCCATTTTTTGATTGGGTCATTTATTTTTCTGGAATTGAGCTGGAGGAGTTACTTGTATATTTTTGAGATTAATCCTTTGTCTGTTGCTTCATTTGCTATTATTTTCTCCCAATCTGAGGGCTGTCTTTTCACCTTGCTTATGGTTTCCTTAGTTGTGCAAAAGCTTTTAAGTTTCATTAGGTCCCATTTGTTTATTTTTGCTTTTGTTTCTAAAATTCTGGGATGTGGGTCATAGAGGATCCTGCTGTGATTTATGTCGGAGAGTGTTTTGCCTATGTTCTCCTCTAGGAGTTTTATAGTTTCTGGTCTTACATTTAGATCTTTAATCCATTTTGAGTTTATTTTTGTGTATGGTGTTAGAAAGTGTTCTAGTTTCATTCTTTTACAGGTGGTTGACCAGTTTTCCCAGCACCACTTGTTAAAGAGGTTGTCTTTTTTCCATTGTATATCCTTGCCTCCTTTGTCGAAGATAAGGTGACCATAGGTTCGTGGATTTATCTCTGGGCTTTCTATTCTGTTCCATTGATCTATACTTCTGTCTTTGTGCCAGTACCATACTGTCTTGATGACTGTGGCTTTGTAGTATAGTCTGAAGTCAGGCAGATTGATTCCTCCAGTTCCATTCTTCTTTCTCAAGGTTACTTTGGCTATTCGAGGTTTCTTGTATTTCCATACAAATTGTGAGATTATTTGTTCTAGTTCTGTGAAAAATACCACTGGTAGCTTGATAGGGATTGCATTGAATCTATAGATTGCTTTGGGTAGTATAGCCATTTTGACAATATTGATTCTTCCAATCCATGAACACGGTATATTTCTCCATCTGTTTGTGTCCTCTTTGATTTCTTTCATTAGTGTTTTATAGTTTTCTATGTATAGGTCTTTTGTTTCTTTAGGTAGATATACTCCTAAGTATTTTATTCTTTTTGTTGCAATGGTGAATGGTATCGTTTCCTTAATTTCTCTTTCTGTTTTCTCATTGTTAGTGTATAGGAATGCAAGAGATTTCTGTGTGTTAATTTTATATCCTGCAACTTTACTGTATTCATTGATTAGCTCTAGTAATTTTCTGGTAGAGTCTTTAGGGTTTTCTATGTAGAGGATCATGTCATCTGCAAACAGAGAGAGTTTCACTTCTTCTTTTCCTATCTTCTTTTCCTTTTACTTCTTTTTCTGCCCTGATTGCTGTGGCCAACACTTCCAAAACTATGTTGAATAGTAGTGGTGAGAGTGGGCACCCTTGTCTTGTTCCTGATTTCAGGGGAAATGCTTTCAATTTCTCACCATTGAGGGTGATGCTTGCTATGGGTTTGTCATATATAGCTTTTATTATGTTGAGGTATGTTCCTTCTATTCCTGCTTTCTGGAGAGTTTTAATCATAAATGGATGTTGAATTTTGTCAAAGGCTTTTTCTGCATCTATTGAGATAATCATATGGTTTTTATCTTTCAATTTGTTAATGTGGTGTATTACATTGATTGATTTGCAGATATTAAAGAATCCTTGCATTCCTGGGATAAAGCCCACTTGGTCGTGGTGTATGATTTTTTTAATATGTTGTTGGATTCTGTTTGCTAGAATTTTGTTAAGGAATTTTTGCGTCTATGTTCATCAGTGATATTGGCCTGTAGTTCTCTTTTTTTGTGGCATCTTTGTCTGGTTTTGGAATTAGGGTGATGGTGGCCTCATAGAATGAGTTTGGAAGTTTACCTTCTTCTGCAATTTTCTGGAAGAGTTTGAGTAAGATAGGTGTTAGCTCTTCCCTAAATTTTTGGTAGAATTCAGCTATGAAGCCATCTGGTCCTGGGCTTTTGTTTGCTGGAAGATTTCTGATTACAGTTTCGATTTCCTTGCTTGTGATGGGTTTGTTAAGATCTTCTATTTCTTCCTGATTCGGTTTTGGAAAGTTATACTTCTGTAAGAACTTGTCCATTTCTTCCAAGTTGTCCATTTTATTGGCCTAGAGCTGCTGGTAGTAGTCTCTTATGATCCTTTGTATTTCAGTGTTGTCTGTTGTGATCTCTCCATTTTCGTTTCTAATTTTGTTAATTTGGTTCGAGATTCTCCCTTTGTTTCTTAATGAGTCTTGCTAATGGTTTGTCAATTTTGTTTATTTTTTCAAAAAACCAGCTTTTAGCTTTGTTGATTTTTGCTATGGTCTCTTTAGTTTCTTTTGCATTTATTTCTGCCCTAATTTTTAAGATTTCTTTCCTTCTACTTACCCTGGGGTTCTTGATTTCTTCCTTCTCTAGTTGCTTTAGGTGTAGAGTTAGGTTATTTATTTGACTTTTTTCTTGTTTCTTGAGGTAGGCCTGTAATGCTATGAATCTTCCCCTTAGCACTGCTTTTACAGTGTCCCATAGGTTTTGGGTTGTTGTGTTTTCATTTTCATTCATTTCTATGCATGTTTTGATTTCTTTTTTGATTTCTTCTATGATTTGTTGGTTATTCAGAAGTGTGTTGTTTAGCCTCCATATGTTTGAATTTTTAATAATTTTTTTCCTGTAATTGAGATCCAGTTTTACTGCACTGTGGTCAGAAAAGATGACTGGAATGGTTTCAATTTTTTTGAATTTACCAAGACTAGATTTATGGCCTATGATGTGATCTATTCTGGAGAAGGTTCCGTGTGCACTTGAGAAAAAGGTGAAGTTGATTGTTTTGGGGTGAAACGTCCTATAGATGTCAATAAGGTCCAGCTGGTCCATTGTGTCCTTTAAAGTTTGTGTTTCCTTGTTTATTTTCTGTTTAGTTGATCTATCCATAGTTGTGAGTGGGGTATTAAAGTCTCCTACTATTAATGTGTTACTATTAATTTCCTCTTTCATACTCGTTAGTGTTTGCCTTACATATTGCGGTGCTCCTATGTTGGGTGCATATATATTTATAATTGTTATATCTTCTTCTTGGATTGATCCTTTGATCATTATGTAGTGTCCATCTTTGTCTCTTTTCACAGACTTAATTTGAAAGTCTATTTTATCTGATATGAGTATTGCGACTCCTGCTTTCTTTTGGTCTCCGTTTGCGTGGAATATTTTTTTCCAGCCCTTCACTTTTAATCTGTATGTGTCCCTTGCTTTGAGGTGGGTCTCTTGTAGACAGCATATATAGGGGTCTTGCTTTTGTATCCATTCAGCCAGCCTTTGTCTTTTGGTTGGGGCATTCAACCCATTTACATTTAAGGTAATTATTGATAGGTATGGTCCCGTTGCCATTTATTTTGTTGTTTGGGGTTCACGTTTACACCACCTTTCTGTGTTTCCTGTCTAGAGAAGATCCTTTAGTATTTGTTGAAGAGCTGGTTTGGTGGTGCTAAATTCTCTCAGCTTTTGCTTGTCTGTAAAGCTTTTGAGTTCTTCTTCATATCTGAATGAGATCCTTGCTGGGTAGAGTAATCTAGGTTGTAGGTTATTCTCTTTCATTACTTTAAGTATGTCCTGCCATTCCCTTCTGGCCTGAAGGGTTTCTATTGATAGATCAGCTGTTATCCTTATGGGAATCCCTTTGTGTGTTATTTGTTGTTTCTCCCTTGCTGCTTTTAATATTTGTTCTTTGTGTTTGATCTTTGTTAATTTGATTAATATGTGTCTTGGGGTGTTTCGCCTTGGGTTTATCCTGTTTGGGACTCTCTGGGTTTCTTGGACTTGGGTGGCTACTTCCTTCCCCATTTTAGGGAAGTTTTCAGCTATTATCTTCTCGAGTATCTTCTCATGGCTTTTCTTTTTGTCTTCTTCTTCTGGGACTCCTATGATTCGAATGTTGGGGCGTTTCACATTGTCCCAGAGGTCCCTGAGGTTGTCCTCATTTCTTTTGATTCTTTTTTCTTTTTTCCTCTCTGCTTCATTTATTTCCACCATTTTATCTTCTAACTCACTTACCCTATCTTCTGTCTCTGTTATTCTACTCATGGTTCCCTCCAGAGTGTTTTTGATCTCATTTATTTCATTGTTAATTTTTAATTGACTTTTTTTTATTTCTTCTAGGTCCTTGTTAAACCTTTCTTGCATCTTCTCAATCTTTGTCTCCAGACTATTTATTTGTAACTCCATTTTGTTTTCAAGATTTTGGATCATTTTTATTATCATTATTCTAAATTCTTTTTCAGGTAGATTCCCTATTTCTTCCTCTTTTGTTTGACTTGGTGGGCTTTTTCCATGTTCCTTTACCTGTTGGGTATTTCTCTGCCTTTTCATCTTGTTTAGATTGCTGTGTCTGGAGTGGGCTTTCTATATTCTTGTGGTCTGTCGTTCCTTTTTATTGTGGAGGTTTCACCCAGTGGGTGGGGTTGGATGATTGGTTTGTCAGGGTTTCCTGGTTAGGGAAGCTTGTGTCAGCGTTCTGGTGTGTGGATTTGGATTTCTTCTCTCTGGAGTGCAGTGGATTGTCCAGTAATGAGTTTTGCGATGGGTCTTTGTGTTAGGTGTGACTTTGGACAGCCTGTGTGTTGACACTCAGGTCTATGTTCCTGCGTTGCTAAAGAATTTGCGTGGTATGTCTTGTACTAGAGCTTATTGGCTCTTGGGTTGTGGTTGGTTTTAGTGTAGGTATGGAGGCTTTTGGATGGTCTCTTATCCCTTAATGTTCCATGTAGTCAGGAGTTATCTGGTTTTCTCAGGTTTTGGGCTTAAGTCTCCTGCCTCTGGGTTTCAGTTTTATTCTTCCAATAGTCTCAGGACTTCTCCAACTATACAGCACTGATAATTAAACTTCTAGGTTAATGGTGAAAAGATTCTCCACTGTGAGAGACAACCAGAGAGATTCACAGAGTTACATGAAGAATAGGAGAGGGAGGAAGGAGATAGAGGTGAGCAGGAGGAGAAAAAGGGGACTCAAGAGGAGAGAGACAGATCTACATAGTTATCTGTTCCCAAAGTCTGTTGCCCAGACACCCACAAAGATCACAGAATTGGATTGGGAAGAGAAGGGGAAAGGAAGAAATAGAGGTGTTCTGAGGTAGAAAACAGAGAGTCAAAAGTGGGAGAGTAATCACCACACTCCTGAATAGAAATGGGAACTGAATATTGGATTCTTAAATGTCCAAAATTTATATCACATACTGAAAAACAAAGATTAAAAATCTAGTGTAGAGGGTTAGACTCATTGAAATACAATATCTAAAAACAAAAACACACAAAAAAATTAGAAATGTGTATGAAGTTTGGTTTAAAAATAGGGTTTTCTCTCTCTCTCTCTCTCTTTTTTTGGCAAGGTTATAGTGAAATGAAAATGAAAATTAAGGAATAATAGAGGAGTGTTAGAGGACTTTAAAAGGAAATAGAAGAGAAAAACAAGAAAAAGAAAAAAAAAATTTTTTTTCCCTAATTAAAAAAAAAGTAAAAATATATGAAAATGAAAGATGAGGAGTAATGGGGGAGTAATGGGGAATTTTAAAAGAAAATAAAAGAGAAAAAATAAAAAATTAAAAAAAAAAAAAGGAAAGAAAATTTTTTTTTCCTAATTAAAAAAAATGTAAAAATATATGAAAATGAAAGATCAGGAGTAATGGGGGAGTAATAGGGAATTTTAAAAGAAAATAAAAGAGAAAAAATAAAAAGTAAAAAAAAAAAAAAAGGAAAGAAAAAAAATTTTTTTTTTTTCTAATTAAAAAAAACGTAAAAATATATGAAAATGAAAGATGAGGAGTAATGGGGGAGTAATAGGGTGTTTTAGAAGAAAATAAAAGAGAAAAAATAAAAGATAAAAAAAGAAGGAAAGAAAAAAAAATTTTTTTTTTCTTTCCTAATTAAAAAAATCGTATAAATATATGAAAATGAAAGTTGAGGAGTAATGGGGGAGTAATAGGGAATTTTAAAAGAAAATAGAAGAGAAAAAATAAAACAAAAAAAAAAAACAAAACAAAAAAAAAGAAAAAAAAAGAAAAAAAATTTTTTTTCTTTTTTTTTTTTTTTTTTTAATAAATTAAAAAAAATACATATATATCTAGGAATTCCTCTGGAGTTGTTGCGGTCAGTGTAGGTTCAGTTCAATTTCAGATAGCTCCTCTTTCCAGCTTACACTTCTAGATATCTATAGGCTCCTTCCGGTGTAGTCGATGTTACCTTCAGGGATTTTAATCTGTTGCACCGGTCCTTTCTGAAGCGGTTCCCTTTGTTTATTTTGGCTTCTCTTCGGTGTCTAATTTCCGCCCTGACACAGGCGGGCAGAGGTGATCTCTTCTTTAGGTTCGCTAGTTCAGTTTAGTCCTGCTACGGGGAGGGCGGGGCGCTGCAGACAGATACCGCTCTGTGTGGCTAGCACTCACTGGCCACACTGGGTTTGCCCCACTCACGGGTGTCTGTGCTTTCTCCGTCTACACTGCTCAGGCTCCCGGCTGCTATATATGGAGCGGGCCCTGCGTTGAGTGCGGTTGCAGATTTCGGGTACTCCACAGAAGCGCGGATTCGGTTGCGCCTGCGTTTTGTGCCTTTCCCGGCCTGAGCGGTTCGGGCAGCCAGGGTGCAGCGCGCCTTTTCCCTCCGTGTCGAGCGGCCCAGGCAGCCAGGGGCTTGCGCGCCCTCTCTCCGGGTTCGGCGCGCTTTTCCCCTCCGCGGCCTCAGCGCGTGCCGCCAGTCGGGTCTCGGGAAGTCTTTAGATAGGAGCCAGGAGCCTGTTTGCAGTGTGGGAGGGGGTGGCTTCTCAGGGGCTGAGTTTGCCCTTTTCCCCTCCCCCCTGCCTCCTACCTCCAGCGGGGACGGGCCGGCTCTTTCCTGGACTTTCTCAGTCCCTTTGTTTTGCGAACTGCAGGCAGTGTGTTCCGACCGGTTAATTTTGTCCCACTGTTTAAAAAAAGCTCCCTCCGATTGCTCTCAGGGTCTTTGGGCCGGTCCTTACCCTAAGCAATGCCGCCCGCTCCTCTCCGTTCTGCCCCCGCTTGTTGCTGGCGGGTGCGGGCGTCTGGGGTACTTTTCTGCTGGGAGTTGCTTTTAGGCACGTAATCTGTGGGCCTTATTTAATTTTTCCTCCCAGTTAGATTGCCGAAAACTTCCCCCAGTCCCGCCAGTGCGAGGGTTTCCTGGTGATTGGAAACTTCCTCTATTAAGACTCCCTTCCCGGGACGGGTCACCGTCCGTAGCTCTTTTGTCTCCCTTTTTATCTTTTATATTTTCTCCTACCTCCCTTTGACGACAATGGGCTGCTTTTCTGGGCGCCTGATGTCCTCTGCTAGCGATCAGAAGTTGTTTCATGAAATTTGCTCAGCGTTCAAATGTTCTTTCGATGAATTTGTGGGGGAGAAAGTGTTCCTCCCGTCCTATTCCTCCGCCATCTTGTAATTGAACTTTAATAAGAGGAATCAAACTGTGCTTTTGCTTCTCTGTGCCTTTAACTTTTTCTTAATATTCTTGAGATTTAGCCATGTTATATCTTTTATTGTAGTTTGTTCATTTTAAGTGATAAGCCTCATTTTTTTTTATTTTCCTTCAAAGTTTTATTACTTAATCTTTCTTTTTTTTTCCATTTATTTTTATTAGTTGGAGGCTAATTACTTTACAACATTGCAGTGGTTTTTGTCATACATTGAAATGAATTAGCCATGGATTTACATGTATTCCCCATCCCGGTCCCCCCTCCCACCTCCCTCTCCACCCCATCCCTCTGGGTCTTCCCAGTGCACCAGGACCAGCACTTGTCTCATGCATCCAACCTGGGCTGGTGATCTGATTCACCCTAGATATACATGTTTCCATGCTGTTCTCTTGAAACATCCCACCCTCGCCTTCTCCCACAGAGTCCACAAGTCTGTTCTATACATCTGAGTCTCTTTTTCTTTTTTTGCATATAGGGTTATCGTTACCATCTTTCTAAATTCCATATATATGTGTTAGTATACTGTAATGGTCTTTATATTTCTGGCTTACTTCGCTCTGTATAATGGGCTTGAGTTTCACCCATCTCATTAAAACTGATTCAAATGAATTCTTTTTAATGGCTGAGTAATATTCCATGGTGTATATGTACCAGAGCTTCCTCGTACATTCCTCTGGTGATGGGCATCTAGGTTGCTTCCATGTCCTGGCTATTATAAACAGTGCTGCGATGAACATTGGGGTGCACGTGTCTCTTTCGGATCTGGTTTCCTCAGTGTGTATGCCTAGAAGTGGGTATTGCTGGGTCATATGGCAGATCTATTTCCAGCTTTTTAAGGAATCTCCACACTGTTTTCCATAGTGCCTGTACTAATTTGCATTCCCACCAACAGTGTAAGAGGGTTCCCTTTTCTCCACACCCTCTCCAGCATTTATTGCTTGTAGACTTTTGGATAGCAGCCATCCTGACTGGCGTGTAATGGTACCTCATTGTGGTTTTGATTTGCATTTCTCTGATAATGAGTGATGTTGAGCATCTTTTCATGTGTTTTTTAGCCATCCGTATGTCTTCCTTGGAGAAATGTCTGTTTAGTTCTTTGGCCCATTTTTTGATTGGGTCATTTATTTTTCTGGAATTGAGCTGGAGGAGTTACTTGTATATTTTTGAGATTAATCCTTTGTCTGTTGCTTCATTTGCTATTATTTTCTCCCAATCTGAGGGCTGTCTTTTCACCTTGCTTATGGTTTCCTTAGTTGTGCAAAAGCTTTTAAGTTTCATTAGGTCCCATTTGTTTATTTTTGCTTTTGTTTCTAAAATTCTGGGATGTGGGTCATAGAGGATCCTGCTGTGATTTATGTCGGAGAGTGTTTTGCCTATGTTCTCCTCTAGGAGTTTTATAGTTTCTGGTCTTACATTTAGATCTTTAATCCATTTTGAGTTTATTTTTGTGTATGGTGTTAGAAAGTGTTCTAGTTTCATTCTTTTACAGGTGGTTGACCAGTTTTCCCAGCACCACTTGTTAAAGAGGTTGTCTTTTTTCCATTGTATATCCTTGCCTCCTTTGTCAAAGATAAGGTGACCATAGGTTTGTGGATTTATCTCTGGGCTTTCTATTCTGTTCCATTGATCTATACTTCTGTCTTTGTGCCAGTACCATACTGTCTTGATGACTGTGGCTTTGTAGTATAGTCTGAAGTCAGGCAGGTTGATTCCTCCAGTTCCATTCTTCTTTCTCAAGGTTACTTTGGCTATTCGAGGTTTTTTTGTATTTCCATACAAATTGTGAAATTATTATGTTCTAGTTCTGTGAAAAATACCGTTGGTAGTTTGATAGGGATTGCATTGAACCTATAGATTGCTTTGGGTAGTATAGCCATTTTGACAATATTGATTCTTCCAATCCATGAACACGGTATATTTCTCCATCTGTTTGTGTCCTCTTTGATTTCTTTCATTAGTGTTTTATAGTTTTCTATGTATAGGTCTTTTGTTTCTTTAGGTAGATATACTCCTAAGTATTTTATTCTTTTTGTTGCAATGGTGAATGGTATTGTTTCCTTAATTTCTCTTTCTGTTTTCTCATTGTTAGTGTATAGGAATGCAAGAGATTTCTGTGTGTTAATTTTATACCCTGCAACTTTACTGTATTCATTGATTAGCTCTAGTAATTTTCTGGTAGAGTCTTTAGGGTTTTCTATGTAGAGGATCATGTCATCTGCAAACAGAGAGAGTTTCACTTCATCTTTTCCTATCTGGATTCATTTTACTTATTTTTCTGCCCTGATTGCTGTGGCCAACACTTCCAAAACTATGTTGAATAGTAGTGGTAAGAGTGGCCACCCTTGTCTTGTTCCTGATTTCAGGGGAAATGCTTTCAATTTTTCACCATTGAGGGTGATGCTTGCTGTGGGTTTGTCATATATAGCTTTTATTATGTTGAGGTATGTTCCTTCTATTCCTGCTTTCTGGAGAGTTTTAATCATAAATGGATGTTGAATTTTGTCAAAGGCTTTTTCTGCATCTATTGAGATAATCATATGGTTTTTATCTTTCAATTTGTTAATGTGGTGTATTACATTGATTGATTTGCAGATATTAAAGAATCCTTGCATTCCTGGGATAAAGCCCACTTGGTCATGATGTATGATTTTTTTAATATGTTGTTGGATTCTGTTTGCTAGAATTTTGTTAAGGATTTTTGCATCTATGTTCATCAGTGATATTGGCCTGTAGTTCTCTTTTTTTGTGGCATCTTTGTCTGGTTTTGGAATTAGGGTGATGGTGGCCTCATAGAATGAGTTTGGAAATTTACCTTCTTCTGCAATTTTCTGGAAGAGTTTGAGTAAGATAGGTGTTAGCTCTTCCCTAAATTTTTGGTAGAATTCAGCTATGAAGCCATCTGGTCCTGGGCTTTTGTTTGCTGGAAGATTTCTGATTACAGTTTCGATTTCCTTGCTTGTGATGGGTTTGTTAAGATCTTCTATTTCTTCCTGATTCGGTTTTGGAAAGTTATACTTCTGTAAGAACTTGTCCATTTCTTCCAAGTTGTCCATTTTATTGGCCTAGAGCTGCTGGTAGTAGTCTCTTATGATCCTTTGTATTTCAGTGTTGTCTGTTGTGATCTCTCCATTTTCGTTTCTAATTTTGTTAATTTGGTTCTTCTCCCTTTGTTTCTTAATGAGTCTTGCTAATGGTTTGTCAATTTTGTTTATTTTTTCAAAAAACCAGCTTTTAGCTTTGTTGATTTTTGCTATGGTCTCTTTAGTTTCTTTTGCATTTATTTCTGCCCTAATTTTTAAGATTTCTTTCCTTCTACTAACCCTGGGGTTCTTAATTTCTTCCTTCTCTAGTTGCTTTAGGTGTAGAGTTAGGTTATTTATTTGACTTTTTTCTTGTTTCTTGAGGTAGGCCTGTAATGCTATGAATCTTCCCCTTAGCACTGCTTTTACAGTGTCCCATAGGTTTTGGGTTGTTGTGTTTTCATTTTCATTCATTTCTATGCATATTTTGATTTCTTTTTTTATTTCTTCTATGATTTGTTGGTTATTCAGAAGCGTGTTGTTTAGCCTCCATATGTTTGAATTTTTTTTTTTTTATAATGAAGAGTATTTTAATTCTTGTCCTTAGGAACTATAAACACTAGCATGATTTGGAAATGAGACTGTACCAAACACCGGCCAGAGAAGAATCGTCCAGTCTACGGCTTCTCTTTCATCTGGTCACTCAGAAATATAATATTATCTGCTATAATTGTTGTTGCTTGTCGTCTCACATTATTTTTATCCGTATATTCACCATAGTCTACTTTCCCTTCCACAAAAATTCGAGACCCCTTTTTCACATACTGATACGCCACATCTCTGAGGCCCGGTCGGAACACTGAAATTCTATGCCATGTTGTCTTTTGACTGACATCACCCATTTGGTAGGTTTCATTTTCCCCTGATCGCCTGAATTTTTAATAATTCTTTTCCTGTAATTGAGATCTAATCTTACTGCACTGTGGTCAGAAAAGATGACTGGAATGATTTCAATTTTTTTGAATTTACCAAGACTAGATTTATGGCCCAGGATGTGATCTATTCTGGAGAAGGTTCTGTGTGCACTTGAGAAAAAGGTGAAGTTGATTGTTTTGGGGTGAAACGTCCTATAGATGTCAATTAGGTCTAGCTGGTCCATTGTGTCCTTTAAAGTTTGTGTTTCCTTGTTCATTTTCTGTTTAGTTGATCTATCCATAGTTGTGAGTGGGGTATTAAAGTCTCCTACTATAATTGTGTTACTGTTAATTTCCTCTTTCATACTCATTAGTGTTTGCCTTACATATTGCGGTGCTCCTATGTTGGGTGCATATATATTTATAATTGTTATATCTTCTTCTTGGATTGATCCTTTGATCATTATGTAGCGTCCATCTTTGTCTCTTTTCACAGACTTAATTTGAAAGTCTATTTTATCTGATATGAGTATTGAGACTCCTGCTTTCTTTTGGTCTCCGTTTGCGTGGAATATTTTTTTCCAGCCCTTCACTTTTAGTCTGTATGTGTCCCTTGTTTTGAGGTGGGTCTCTTGTAGACAGCATATATAGGGGTCTTGCTTTTGTATCCATTCAGCCAGTCTTTGTCTTTTGGTTGGGGCATTCAACCCATTTACATTTAAGGTAATTATTGATAGGTATGGTCCCGTTGCCATTTATTTTGTTGTTTGGGGTTCACGTTTATACCACCTTTCTGTGTTTCCTGTCTAGAGAAGATCCTTTAGTATTTGTTGAAGAGCTGGTTTGGTGGTGCTAAATTCTCTCAGCTTTTGCTTGTCTGTAAAGCTTTTGAGTTCTCCTTCATATCTGAATGAGATCCTGGCTGGGTAGAGTAATCTAGGTTGAAGGTTATTCTCTTTCATTACTTTAAGTATGTCCTGCCATTCCCTTCTGGCCTGAAGGGTTAGATCAGCTGTTATCCTTATGGGAATCCCTTTGTGTGTTATTTGTTGTTTCTCCCTTGCTGCTTTTAGTATTTGTTCTTTGTGTTTGATCTTGTTAATTTGATTAATATGTGTCTTGGGGTGTTTCGCCTTGGGTTTATCCTGTTTGGGACTCTCTGGGTTTCTTGGACTTGGGTGGCTACTTCCTTCCCCATTTTAGGGAAGTTTTCAGCTATTATCTCCTCGAGTAACTTCTCATGGCCTTTCTTTTTGTCTTCCTCTTCTGGGACTCCTATGATTCGAATGTTGGGGCGTTTCACATTGTCCCAGAGTCCCTGAGGTTGTCCTCATTTCTTTTGATTCTTTTTTCCTCTCTGCTTCATTTATTTCCACCATTTTATCTTCTAACTCACTTATCCTATCTTCTGTCTCTGTTATTCTACTCATGGTTCCCTCCAGAGTGTTTTTGATCTCATTTATTTCATTATTAATTTTTAATTGACTTTTTTAAATTTCTTCTAGGTCCTTGTTAAACCTTTCTTGCATCTTCTCAATCTTTGTCTCCAGGCTATTTATTTGTAACTCCATTTTGTTTTCAAGATTTTGGATCATTTTTATTATCATTATTCTAAACTCTTTTTCAGGTAGATTCCCTATTTCCTCCTCTTTTGTTTGGCTTGGTGGGCTTTTTTCATGTTCCTTTACCTGTTGGGTATTTCTCTGCCTTTTCATCTTGTTTAGATTGCTGTGTCTGGAGTGGGCTTTCTATATTCTTGTGTTCTGTGGTTCCTTTTTATTGTGGAGGTTTCACCCAGTGGGTGGGACTGGATGATTGGTTTGTCAAGTTTTCCTGGTTAGGGAAGCTTGTGTCAGCGTTCTGGTGCGTGGAATTGGAATTCTTCTCTCTGGAGTGCAGTGGAGTGTCCAGTAATGAGTTTTGTGATGGGTCTTTGTGTTAGGTGTGACTTTGGACAGCCTGTATGATGACACTCAGGTCTATGTTCCTGTGTTGCTAAAGAATTTGCGTGGTATGTCTTGTACTAGAGCTTATTGGCTCTTTGGGTGGTGGTTGGTTTCAGTGTAGGTATGGAGGCTTTTGGATGGTCTCTTATTACTTAATGTTCCGTGTAGTCAGGAGTTTTCTGGTTTTCTCAGGTTTTGGGCTTAAGTCTCCTGCCTCTGGATTTCAGTTTTATTCTTCCAATAGTCTCAAGACTTCTCCAACTATACAGCACTGATAATAAAACTTCTAGGTTAATGGTGAAAAGATTCTCCACTGTGAGAGACAATCAGAGAGATTCACAGAGTTACATGAAGAAGAGGAGAGGGAGGAAGGAGATAGAGGTGCCCAAGAGGAGTAAAAGGGGACTCAAGAGGAGAGAGACAGATCTACACAGTTATCTGTTCCCAACGTGTTCTCTGCAGACCAGACACCCACAAAGATTCACAGAATTGGATTGGGAAGAGAAGGGGAAAGGACGAAATAGAGGTGTTCTGAGGTAGAAAACAGAGAGTCGAAAGTGGTAGAGTAATCACCACACTCCTGAATAGAAATGGGAACTGAATATTGGATTCTTAAATGTCCAAAATTTATATCACATACTGAAAAACAAAGATTAAAAATCTAGTGTAGAGGTTAGACTCTTTGAAATACAATATTTAAAAACAAAAACAAAAAAATTTAGAAATGTATATGAAGTTTGGTTTAAAAATAGGGTTTCTCTCTCTCTCTCTCTCTCTCTCTTTTTTTTGGCAAGGTTATAGTGAAATGAAAATGAAAATTAAGGAATAATAGAGGAGTATTAGAGGACTTTAAAAGGAAATAGAAGAGAAAAACAAGAAAAAGAAAAAAAAAATTTTTTTCCTAATTAAAAAAAGTCGTAAAAATATATGAAAATGAAAGTTGAGGAGTAATGGGGGAGTAATAGGGAATTTTAAAAGAAAATAAAAGAGAAAAAATAAAAAATAAAAAAAGGAAAGAAAAAAAAATTTTTTTCCTCCCTTTGAAGACAATGGGCTGCTTTTCTGGGTGCCTGATGTCCTCTGCTAGCGATCAGAAGTTGTTTTGTGAAATTTGCTCAGCGTTCAAATGTTCTTTCGGTGAATTTGTAGGGGAGAAAGTGGTCTCCCCGTCCTATTCCTCCGCCATCTTGGCTCCTCCCCCTACCATCTTTCTAAATTCCATATATATGCATTAGTATACTGTGTTGGTCTATATCTTTCTGGCTTACTTCACTCTGTATGATGGGTCCAGTTTCATCCATCTCATTAGAACTGATTCAAATGAAATCTTTTTAATGGCTGAGTAATATTCCGTGGTGTATACGTACCACACCTTCCTTATCCATTCGTCTGCTGATGGGCATCTAGGTTGCTTCCATTGTCCTGGCTATTATAAGCAGTGCTGCGATGAACATTGGGGTGCACACGTCTCTTTCAGATCTGGTTTCCTTGGTGTGTATGCCCGGAAGTGGGATTGCTGAGTCATATGGCAGTTCTATTTCCCGTTTTTAAAGAGATCTCCACACTGTTCTCCATAGCAGCTGTACTAGTTTGCATTCCCACTAACAGTATAAGAGGGTTCCCTTTTCTCCACACCCTCTCCAGCATTTATTGCTTGTAGACTTTTGGATAGCAGCCATCCACTGGCATGTAATGGTACCTCATTGTGGTTTTGATTTGCATTTCTCTGATAATGAGTGATGTTGAGCATCTTTTCATGTGTTTGTTAGCCATCTGTTTGTCTTCTTTGGAGAAATGTCTGTTTAGTTCTTTGGCCCATTTTTTGATTGGGTCATTTATTTTTCTGGAATTGAGCAGCAGGAGTTGCTTGTATATTTTTGAGATTAATCCTTTGTCTGTTGCTTCATTTGCTATTATTTTCCCCCAATCTGAGGACCGTCTTTTCACCTTGCTTATAGATTTCTTTGTTGTGCAAAAACTTTTAAGTTTAATTAGGTCCAATTCGTTTATTTTTGCTTATATTTCCAATATTCTGGAAGGTGGGTCATAGAGGATCCCGCTATGATTTATGTTAGAGTGTGTTTTGCCTATGTTCTCCTCTAGGAGTTTTATAGTTTCTGGTCTTACATTTAGATCTTAAATCCATTTTGAGTTTATTTTTGTGTATGGTATTAGAAAGTATTCTAGTTTCATTCTTTTACAAGTGGTTGACCAGTTTTCCCAGCACCACTTGTTAAAGAGGTTGTCTTTCATCCATTGTATATTTTTGCCTCCTTTGTCGAAGGTAAGGTATCCATAGTTTCATGGATTTATTTCTGGGCTTTCTATTATGTTCCATTGATCTATATTTCTGTCTTTGTGCCAGTCCCATACTGTCTTGATGACTGTGGCTTTGTAGTATAGTCTGAAGTCAGGCAGGTTGATTCCTCCAGTTCCATTCTTCTTTCTCAAGATTACTTTGGCTATTCGAGGTTTTTTGTATTTCCATACAAATTGTGAAATTATTTGTTCTAGATCTGTGAAAAATACCATTGGTAGCTTGATAGGGATTGCATTGAATCTATAGATTGCTTTGGGTAGTATAGCCATTTTAACAATATTGATTCTTCCAGTCCATGAACACGGTATATTTCTCCATCTGTATCCTCTTTGATTACTTTCATCAGTGTTTTATAGTTTTCTATGTGTGGGTCTTTTGTTTCTTTAGGTAGATAGACGCCTAAATATTTTATTCTTCCTGTTGCAATCGTGAATGGTATTGTTTCCTTAATTTCTGTTTCTGTTTTCTCATTGTTAGTGTATAGGACTGCAAGAGATTTCTGTGTGTTAATTTTATATCCTGCAACTTTACTACATTCGTTGATTAGCTCTAGTAATTTTCTGGTAGAGTCTTTAGGGTTTTCTATGTAGAGGATCATGTCATCTGCAAACAGTGAGAGTTTCACTTCTTCTTTTCCTATCTGGATTCCTTTTACTTCTTTTTCTGCTCTGATTGCTGTGGCCAACACTTCCAAAACTATGTTGAATAGTAGTGGTGAGAGTGGGCACCCTTGTCTTGTTCCTGATTTCAGGGGAAATGCTTTCAATTTTTCACCATTGAGGGTAATGCTTGCTGTGGGTTTGTCATGTATAGCTTTTATTATGTTGAGGCATGTTCCTTCTATTCCTGCTTTCTGGAGAGTTTTAATCATAAAAGGATGTTGAATTTTGTCAAAGCCTTTTTCTGCATCTACTGAGATAATCATATGGTTTTTATCTTTCAATTTGTTAATGTGGTGTATTACATTGATTGATTTGCGGATATTAAAGAATCCTTGCATTCCTGGGATAAAGCCCACTTGGTCATGATGTATGATCTTTTTAATATGTTGTTGGATTCTGTTTGGTAGAATTTTGTTAAGGATTTTTGCATCTATGTTCATCAGTGATATTGGCCTGTAGTTTTCTTTGTTTGTGGCATCTTTGTCTGGTTTTGGAATTAGGGTGATGTTGGCCTCATAGAATGAGTTTGGAAGTTTCCCTTCTTCTGCAATTTTCTGGAAGAGTTTGAGTAAGATAGATGTTAGCTCTTCTCTGAATTTTTGGTTTAATTCAGCTGTGAAGCCATCTATTCCTGGGCTTTTGTTTCTTGGAAGATTTCTGATTACAGTTTCGATTTCCTTGCTTGTGATGGGTCTGGTAAGATCTTCTATTTCTTCATGGCTCAGTTTTGGAAAGGTATACTTTTCTAAGAATTTGTCAATTTCTTCCAAGTTGTCCATTTTATTGGCATAGAGCTGCTGGTAGTAGTCTCTTATGATCCTTTGTATTTCAGTGTTGTCTGTGGTGATCTCTCCATTTTCATTTCTAATTTTGTTGATTTGGTTCTTCTCCCTTTGTTTCTTGATGAGTCTAGCTAACAGCTTGTCAATTTTATTTACCTTTTCAAAAAACCAGCTTTTAGCTTTGTTGATTTTTTCTATGGTCTCTTTTGTTTCTATCCAAAGCAATCTATAGATTCAATGCAATCTCTATCAAACTACCAACAGTATTTTTCACAGAACTAGAACAAATAATTTCACAATTTGTATGGAAATACAAAAAAACCTCGAATAGCCAAAGCAATATTGAGAAAGAAGAATGGAACTGAAGGAATCAACCTGCCTGACTTCAGGCTCTACTACAAAGCCACAGTCATCAAGACAGTATGGGACTGGCACAAAGACAGAATTACAGATCCCTGGAACAGAATAGAAAGCCCAGAGACAAATCCACATAGCTATGGATACCTTATCTTCGACAAAGGAGGCAAAAATATACAATGGATGAAAGACAACCTCTTTAACAAGTGGTGCTGGGAAAACTGGTCAACCACTTGTAAAAGAATGAAACTAGAATACTTTCTAATACCATACACAAAAATAAACTCAAAATGGATTTAAGATCTAAATGTAAGACCAGAAACTATAAAACTCCTAGAGGAGAACATAGGCAAAACACACTCTGACATAAATCATAGCGGGATCCTCTATGACCCACCTTCCAGAATATTGGAAATATAAGCAAAAATAAACAAATTGGACCTAATTAAACTTAAAAGCTTTAGCACAACAAAGAAATCTATAAGCAAGGTGAAAAGACGGTCCTCAGATTGGGGGAAAATAATAGCAAATGAAGCAACAGACAAAGGATTAATCTCAAAAATATACAAGCAACTCCTGCTGCTCAATTCCAGAAAAATAAATGACCCAATCAAAAAATGGGCCAAAGAACTAAACAGACATTTCTCCAAAGAAGACAAACAGATGGCTAACAAACACATGAAAAGATGCTCAACATCACTCATTATCAGAGAAATGCAAATCAAAACCACAATGAGGTACCATTACATGCCAGTGGATGGCTGCTATCCAAAAGTCTACAAGCAATAAATGCTGGAGAGGGTGTGGAGAAAAGGGAACCCTCTTACACTGTTAGTGGGAATGCAAACTAGTACAGCTGCTATGGAGAACCGTGTGGAGATTCCTTAAAAAACTGGAAATAGAACTGCCATATGACCCAGCAATCCCACTTCCGGGCATACACACCGAGGAAACCAGATCTGAAAGAGACGTGTGCACCCCAATGTTCATCGCAGCACTATTTATAATAGCCAGGACAATGGAAGCAACCTAGATGCCCATCAGCAGACGAATGGATAAGGAAGGTGTGGTACGTATACACCATGGAATATTACTCAGCCATTAAAAAGATTTCATTTGAATCAGTTCTAATAAGATGGATGAAACTAGAGCCCATTATACAGAGTGAAGTAAGCCAGAAAGATAAACACCAGCACAGTATACTAATGCACATATATGGAATTTAGAAAGATGGTAATGATAACCCTATATGCAAAACAGAAAAAAAGACACAGATGTGCAGAACAGACTTTTGGACTCTATGGGAGAAGGCAAGGGTGGGATGTTCTGAGAGAATATCATTGAAACAAGTATACTATCAAGGGTGAAAGAGATCACCAGCCCAGGTTGGATGCATGAGATAAGTGCTCAGAGCTGGTGCACTGGGAAAACCCAGAGGGATGGGATGTGGAGGGAGGTGGGAGGGGGGATCGGGATGGGGAACAGATGCAAATCCATGACTGATTTATGTCAATATATGGCAAAATCCACTACAATATTGTAAAGTAATTAGCCTCCAACTAATAAACATAAATGAAAAAAAAGGAGAAAAAGAAAAGTCAACATTAAAAAAACTAAGATCATGGCATCTGGTCACATGACTTCATAGCAAATAGGTGGGGAAGAAGTGGAAAAATTGGCAGATTTCAATTTCTTGGGATCCAAAATCACTGAGGACTGTGACTGCAACCATGAAATTAAAAGATGCTTGCTCCTTGGAAGGAAAGCTATGACAAACCTAGGTAGTGTTTTAAAAGCAGAGACGTTATTTTGTCAGCAAAGGTCCATCTAGTCAAACCTGTGGTGTTTCCAGTAGTCATGTATAGATGTGAGAATTGGACCATAAAAAAGTCCGAGTGTAGAAGAATTGACACTTTTGTACTGTGGTATTGGCAAAATCTCTTGAGAGTTCCTTGGCCAGCAAGGAGATAAAACCAGTCAATCCTAAAGGAAATAAACCCTGAATATTCACTGGAAGGATTGATGCTGAAGCTGAAGCTCTAGTGCTTTGGCTACCTGATGTGAAGGGCCAACTCATTGGAAAAGACCCTGATGATGGGAAAGATCGAGGGCAGTAGAAGAGGGTGGTTGAGGATGAGATGGTTAGATAACATCACTGACTCAGTAGACATGAGTTTGAGTTGTTTGCTACACACATTTCTGCATTCTTCTCCATGCTTAAGCATATATACAATCACACTGTAAAGGTTAACGAGTTTATTTGTTGAATGGATGATGTACAGAAATGAAATGAGATATATAATAAATGCACAAACATACACTGCAAGGTTCTTAATGTCAGTGTTTTCCTTTTCTTTTTTTTTTTAAAAAAAGCTACCAAAATATTATCACAGCATCCATATCATAAGGCAGATTGATAGTTGAATTGGGACTGTTACTGTAAAGATATAAGAATTACTAAAAGTCCTGATAAGGTTTTAGGTAGGCATATGACTTCTAATTAGGAAAGCAACATGGTATGAAATCTCTTATTTTATCAAGAATGGAAATAATATTATAGTAATAAAGTCACTTATTTCTCTATGACTCTTGAGTTTCTCAGAGTACTCTTGTGTACACTGATTTGTTTAATTCTCATGACAGATCTGAGATGTGAAACTAAAAGTATTCACAGCTGTAAGTATTCCAACTGCCATGTAAGTAAGCATGAAGTGGATGGAAATTATTATGATTGTTGGAGGTCTGAAGAGCAGACACTATTCCTATAGATGCAAAAACTAGAGGATTTTACTTGTTAGATCCCTTATGAAATGATTTAATATTGTAAAGTAGCCTCCAACTAATAAAAATAATTGGAAAAAATAAAATAAATAAATAATTTAATAACAGAGTACCCTAAATATGTTTTCATGTTTTAGATGCATTTTATTTATTTTCTATTTTATAATAAACAAAGCATCTTTTCAATCTCATCCATAATATAGAGAATTTTATGATGAAGCATAAAAAATTAATATCTTCCTGCAGGTTCTCTAATCCACACCCAATTTTTAACCCTGGTGGCTCAGCAGTAAAGAATCCACCTGCCAGTGCAGGTTCAGTCCCTGAGTCAGGAAGTTTCCCTGGGGCAGGAAATGGCTACCCACTTCAGCATTTTTGCCTGGGAAATTCCATGGACAGAGGAGTCTGGCAAGGTCTATAGTCCATGGGATCACAGAGTCGGACATGACTTAGTGACTTAGTGACTTGAGCATGAACACACACATGTAACTGACTCATTCATATATAATTGAATCACATATTTATGATTAAGTAAACTCATATTTTGCTCACAAAGATTCAAACAAGGCTGAGCAACTAAGCACAGCACAAACACATATTAAACCACAATGAAATTCACTACTGAACTTTTAAAAATGCAATTCTTTGTTTGTTCACCTTAAAATGATATGATTTACTCCAAAATGTTTTGTCTCTTAAAAATACCCCACAACCCTTTTTAAGGATGTTTGTCTCTGTCCCCATCCTTCCCCATCTCTTTTCCTCCCTTCTTCCTCCAGATAATTTAACTTTTTATTTTTTATTTTTCATTTATTCATATTAGTAGGAGGCTAATTACTTTATAATATTGTAGTGGGTTTTGCTATACGTTGATATGAATCAGCCATGGATTTACATGTGTTCCCCATCCTGAATCCCCTTCCCACCTCCCTCCCCATCCCATCCCTCTGGGTCATCCTAGTGCACCAGCCCTGAGCATTTGTCATGCATCAAACCTGGACTGGTGATCTGTTTCACAATTGATAACATACAAGTTTCTCATGAGGTTTGGTCAGCCACTTGACCATGCAAATCTGGAAAAGCTGACAAAAATCCCTCTCCACACAATTTAGATGAAGGCCCAGATTCCACAGCAGAGTTCTCTCAGTCAGAGTGTGAGGAATAGGGAGAGGAGCCTACAGTGCTAGAGTAGTCCCTCCTTATTCGCTGTTTCACTTTCTGCAGTTTCAGATACCTGAAGTTAACCTGGTTCTAGGCATGTAAATTCTAAATGAACCCACTGTATGTTATGCTTGGAGGACAAAATCAAATTTACTAATAATTACTTAGGTTTCTGAGTCACATTTTAGCTCACAAAAGTATTATTTCCCAATATTCTGCCTCATTCGATCGTAATGGCAGTCCTGCCGCATAGAGCGAATAATAACTATGACAGCCAATGTTTGTGAGGGTAAAAAGAGGTCATTCCCATAAAGGCATTTCCACATTCCCTGACACTCCAGTAAGCTTTCAGTGAATGTTCCTTACTTCATTATGACTGCTATCATTATTGTTACTTTCATTATTACTGAGATAGTTATTGGCCTCTTTTTAAAATGGAAAGTTTGAGTCTTAGAGATGATTCATGACTTAGAGTCACAAAGCAAGTGAGTGGCTGATGCTAACATTTTCAATTTGCTCAATACAAATGCAGTTCTCTCTTAGCATAGCCAATGAATGGATTTTCTCTATTTTATTGAGGTATGCTTCTATAAAGACTTCCCAGGTGATGCTAGTGGTAAAGAATCTGCCTGCAATGCAGCAGACCTGGGTTTGATCCCTGGGTTGGAAAGATCCCCTGCAGAAGGGAATGGCAACCCACTCCAGTATTCTTGCCCAGAGAATCTCATGGACAGAGGAGCCTGGTGGGCTACAGTCCATGGGGTCGCAAAGAGTCAGACACGATTGCATCACTAACACGCACACACACACACATACAAAAATTGCACACATTTAATGAACATATTTTTATGTTTTTAATTGGAGGAAAATTGCTTACAATGTTGTGTTGGTTTCTGCCATACAACAATGCAAATCAGCCATAATTATCCATATATCACTTCCCTCTTGAGCCTCTGGCCTGTCCTCCCATCCCACCCCTCTAGGTCATCACAGAACCAGGTGGTGCCTCCTGTGTTATATAGCAACGTCTCACCAACTATCTAGTTTACATATGGTATTGCATATATCTTGATTCTACTTTCTCTGTTCATCCCACTCTTTCCTTCCCCCTGTATCTACAAGTCCATTCTCTATATCTGCATCTCTATTCCTTCCTTGCAAATAGCTTCATCAGCAATTTTTCTAGATTCCATATATATGTGTTAACACACCAAATTTGTTTTCCTAACTTACTCCACTGTGTATAATAGGCTCTAGGTTCATCCACCTCACTAGAACTGACTCAAATTCCTTCTTTTTATGGCTAATATTCCACTGTGTATATGTACCACATCTTCTTTATCCATTCATTTGTCGATGGACATCTAGGTTGCTTCCATGTCCTAGTTATTGTAAATAGTGCTGCTATGAACACTGGGATACATGTATCTTTTTGAATTTACGGCTCTCTCAGGGTATATGCCCAGTAAAGGGATTATTGGCTCATATGGTAGTTTTATTCCTAGTTTTATTTGTGTATTTACTTATTTTAATTGGAGGATAATTACTTTACAATATTGTGATGGCTTTTGCCATACATCAACATGAATCAGCCATGGGTACACATGTGTCCCCCCATCCTGAACCCCCCTCCCATCTCCCTCCCCACCCCATCCCTCTGGGTTGTCCCAGAGCACCAGCTTTGGGTGCCCTGCTTCATGCATTGAACTTGCACTGGTCATCTATTTTACATATGGTAATATACATGTTTCAATGCTATTCTCTCAAATCATCCCACCCTCTCCTTCTCCCACTGAGTCCAAAAGTCTGTTCTTTGCATCCATGTCTCTTTTGTGGTCCTACATGTAGTATTGCCATTACCATCTTTCTAAATTCCATATATATATATGTGTTAATTTTGTTATATTTTTAAGTTCAGCTTTACAACCCATGCAACATGCATCTGGGTACATTGTATGAAGTGAAAGTTTCAGTCATTTCTTCAGTCTGCCCCACACTGCAGAAATGCCAAACTGGCCCAGCATCATTAAATGATCAATTTTGCTTTAGTGTTATCTTTTTAAACTAATGTTCCAATATGAAACTCTTAATTAATGAACCATTTAACATCTATAATCACAAGTATCTCTCATCACCTTTCTTTTGAGGTTTTCTTTGTAGAATATCACCTACTAAAGCGTGTGTGAGTGCATGCTCAGTCACATCTGACTGTTTGTGACCCCATGGACTATAGCCCTTCAGGCTTCTCTGTCCATGAAATTCTCCAGGCAAGAGTACTGGAGTGGGTAGCCATTTCCTCCTCCAGGGGATCTTCCCAACTCAGGGATCAAACCTGTCTCCTATATTGACAGGCAGATTCTTCACCACTGTGCCATCTGGGAAGCTCCACTACCTACTGGAGGCTAACAGCTAAAATGTAACCTCACTCTTCTAATTTCTCTAACACCACATTTGGCTTAACTTATTTGCCATAGCTCTAGAGAAAACAAATATTTGACATTGACTTATTGTCTCAGATCTTGTGTGTTGTGTCTTTGTGAGTCCTTTTTCAAAGCCACCCTTTAAATCCGTTTGAAGAATTTTTGTCATTTCTTTGAAAGTGAAAGTTACTCAGTCATGTCTGACTCTTTGCAACCCCATGGACAATAGTCCATGGAATTCTCCAGGCCGGAATACTGGAGTGGGTAGCCTTTCCTTCTGCAGGGGATCTTTCCAACCCAGGGATCAAACCCAGGTCTCCCACATTGCAGGCAGGCTTTACCATCTGAGCCACCAGGGAAGCCCTTATATAGGGCTGAATAAGTTTTCACAAGTGGGTAACTGAAAAAAGTTTTTGCTTGCTATTGTGAATTAGTTCTTAATCGGGTTGTCTTTATAAAATGTTGGCATAAAGTGGAAGCAGTGATTTTTCTTTGCTTATTTCTTAGTACACAACTTACTACAATGGTTTATCACTGTTCAGAGTTTTCCAAGCTTGATTTTCACATGTGATTTAGGAACATAAAGAATATACATGTATCTATAAATCTGAAGACTTTAATATATAATACAGACATGTGCTTTTAAAATATATGCATGTATCACTTTTTAAATGCAACTTTCTCTAACCTCTTCATTAGTGTTTAATTTTTCAAATGAATTAAAACTTGATATTTTCCTCCCAAGTAACTAATGTATACAACAAACTTTTGGGAGTCAATTTTGTGTCATTGATAACTACTACTTTCTTCAAGTCATTCCTCAGATATAACCATCTTGATGCATTCTGTAAGGAGCAACCTGACCATCTTTACACCAATCCTATTCTTTTTATTCTGATAATCTTTAGTTTTTGTGCACTACATTGATTATGATCTAATTTTTTAGATCTAATTTTATTTTATTCTTTGTTTTCTTTCTTTATTGTCATGTTCTACCCCAAAGTAGAGCATATAGGTTCAATAAAGAAGTATTCTTTTCTATTATGTTTGCAGATAATGTCTTGTGTGCTCATTAAATAATTGCTGAATTAAAAAAAAAGAACAGTAGCAGCCAAAAACTAGTAAGAAAAATTGCACAGAATACTTACATATTGGTTAATGAGTATGTAGATTCTAAAGACTTACATGTTCATTTAAACATATTTTTATAAACATGGACTCAATTGTCATCACAATATAATGTTTTATGCTTCTAAGGAGCTATTGAATTTACAGAAGTGTTTTGCAAATGTTGAATAATGAGTCAATCCTACCATCAATCCTATGACATGGAATTAATGATGATATCCAAATCAGGTCTTTTATGGGATAATATATAGAGAGGCATTTCCAGACTTCATACCTGGGAGTAGGCTTTCAGTGAATGTTAATGATTTTATTATCATTCTTATTATTGCAGCTATCATTATTATTAAAAGTAGTTATTTTATTCTTGATTCTAGATGGGAAGTGTGTGTTTAGAGAAGTTAAATGACATGTTTAAGCACACAAAACCAAGAGAGTGGCTGATGTTTTCACTGATTTTTAAAAAATATAAATGCTCCTTGTCAATATCATTAAAATTAAAATTAGTCCTTTCACAGTTTCCCTAAGGAAAGAATTTACAGATAAAAAATATTACCATACATGAGATAGATTGTCAGTCCAGGTTTGATGCCTGAGACAGGGCACTCAGAGCTGGTGCACTGAGACAACCATGAGGGATGGGATGGGAGGGAGGTGGGAGAGGGGTTCAGGATGGGGACACATGTACACCCATGGCTGATTCATGTGAATGTATGGCAAAAACCACTACAATATTGTAAAGTAATTAGCCTTCAATTAAAATAAACTAATTTACAAAAACTTAACAAATTTAATAACCTACATGAAAAACTAATTCATTCCCCCCCAAAAAACCTAATTCATGCCACACCTTTTCCATTACCTATATTAAACTTGTGCTCCATCTCCCTCTATGCAGAAAAGCAGCCAATAGTTTATACACATGTAGAAAATGTCATGGTTTTCTTGTTTTTATCCATTTTTCAAGAATAATATTTTATAAAAATTTTACTAATGCTTGTTAATATTATCATACACATTTCTTGATAATTAGTATTCTTTTTTGGCATATTTTCCTAGACATCTCTCTAGGTCATCATATACTTAATTATTTTATGTTTCAAAATTCAACTTAAACCTGAATAGATGTCATTATGTGATATGATTTCCGAAAAAGAATCAAATTAAATTTTCCTTAAAAAAGCCAGTGCACATAACTGAATTTTAGGAAAGTCATTTATTTCCTTGATTCTCCTTTAGTTTTTAAGCCAATACAATATCACATTGTTTGAAGTAGTTAAACTTACTGTTACTTTTGTCCTCACTGCCTACAATGGGTTAAATTATGTCTCCTCCCCAAAGATATGTTGAAGTCCTAATAGGCAAAATGTGTTCTTTTTTTTTTATTTTTATTTTTTTTCATTTATTTTTATTAGTTGGAGGCTAATTACTTTACATCATTGCAGTGGTTTTTGTCATACATTGAAATGAATTAGCCATGGATTTACATGTATTCCCCATCCCGGTCCCTCCTCCCACCTCCCTCTCCACCCGATCCCTCTGGGTCTTCCCAGTGCACCAGGCCCGAGCACTTGTCTCATGTGTTCTTATAAGTAGATTATTGTAGATATAATTAGTTCAGATGATATAATACTGGAATAGGATGGTTCCTTTCATCCAATTTAACTGGTATCCTTATAAGAAGAGAGAAATTTTGATACAGACACAGATAGAGGGAAGATGGCTATGTGAAGATAGAGCAGAGGTTAGAGGCATGTTGCTATGAGCCAAGGAATTTCTGGACTGCTAGAAGCAGAAAGAGGCAAGGAGGGATCCTCCTTCTAGAGTCTTCACAGGGCTTACGGTCCTACCAACACGTTCATTTGGGGCTTGTGGCCTACAAAACTAAGAAGTGATAAATCTGTGTTGTTTAAAGTCATCCAAGTTTCTGGTACTTTGTTATAGTAGCTCTAGGAAACTAATACACTGGCCTTCAGTATTTTTCTTACTTTGTTGAATTTCACTAATATACTCTTTTAGGTGAAGTTGTAAGAGCTATTTGTCAAATTACCAAAAAATTCCCATAGGGATTTTACATCTGATTACCTAGCACAGCCGCTATGGAAAACAGTGTGGAGATTTCTTAAAAAACTGGAAATAGAACTGCCATATGACCCAGCAATCCCACTTCTGGGCATACACACTGAGGAAACCAGATCTGAAAGAGACACATGCACCCCAATGTTCATCGCAGCACTGTTTATCATAGCCAGGACATGGAAGCAACCTAGATGCCCATCAGCAGATGAATGGATAAGGAAGCTGTGGTACATATACACCATGGAATATTACTCAGCCATTAAAAAGAATTCATTTGAATCAGTTCTAATGAGATGGATGAAACTGGAGCTCATTATACAGAGTGAAGTAAGCCAGAAAGATAAAGACCATTACAGTATACTAACACATATATATGGAATTTAGAAAGATGGTTAATGATAACCCTATATGCAAAACAGAAAAAGAGACACAGATGTATAGAACAGACTTTTGGACTCTGTGGGAGAAGGCGAGGGTGGGATATTTCAAGAGAACAGCATCGAAACATGTATATTATCTAGGGTGAAACAGATCACCAGCCCAGGTTGGATGCATGAGATAAGTGCTCGGACCTGGTGCACTGGGAAGACCCAGAGGGATCGGGTGGAGAGGGAGGTGGGAGGGATGTTCGGGATGGGCAATGCATGTATATCCATGGCTGATTCATGTCAATGTATGACAAAGACTACTACAGTATTGTAAAGTAGTTAGCCTCCAACTAATAAAAAAATAAATAAATAAAAAATTAAAAAATAAAAAGAATATTTAAAAAAAAACATAAAGGAATTTGAGAAAAATTAACATCTCTACAATATCAACTTCATGTTTGAAAGCATGGGTATATATCTGTTATTTCAAACACTTTTATATAATACAACTTTGTGCTTTAGTTATAGGCTCTGTAATTTCTCAATTTGTTTTCTTATTTCTATGTTCCTATTTAATTCTGTAATGTAAGGACTCCAAAATCGTTGCAGATGGTGACTGCAGTCATGAAACTAAAAGACGCTTGCTCCTTGGAAAAAAAGCTATGACCAACCTAGACAGCATATTAAAAAGCAGAGACATTACTTATTACTTTGTGGACAAAGGTCCGTCTAGTCAAAGCTATGGTTTTTCCAGTAGTTATGTATGGGTGTGAGAGTTGGACTATAAAGAAAGCTGAGCGCTGAAGAATTGATGCTTTTGAACTGTGGTGTTGGAGAAAACTCTTGAGAGTCCCTTGGACTGCAAGGAAATCAAACCAGTCAATCCTAAAGGAAATCAGTCCTGAATATTCATTGGAAGGACTAATGCTGAAGTTAACTCAAATACTTTGGCCACCTGATGTGAAGAAATGACTCAGTGGAAAAGACCATGATGCTGAGAAAGATTGAAGGCAGGGGGAGAAGGGGACTACAGAGGATGAGATGGTTGGATGGCATCACCAACTCAATGGGCATGAGTTTGAGCAAGCCTCCAGAAGTTGGTGATGGACAGGGAAGACTGGCATGCTGCAGTCCATGGGATCACAAAGAGTCGGACATGACTGAGTGACTGAATTGAATTGAAGGACTATATTGATGTTTCTCAATTTATACTTTTTGTCCCTTTTCTAAAAGTATTATGTATTCTGAAGTTTCCTCACTTCACTATTTTCCCAGCTTTATTGAAATATGATTGAGAAATAAAATTGTGTATATTTATGGTGTACATCATGATGTTTAGATTTACATATACATCCTGAAATGATTACCACAAGCAAATTAGTATATCCATCACCATGGTTACCATTTTTGTGTACGTGGTGAGACTTGAGATTTACTCTCCTGGCATATTTCAAGTATGCAGTTGTATTAACTATATTCACCATGCCATACATTATAGATCTCCTGAACTTACTCATCTTAAGACTTGATAGTTTGTACCTTTTGACGAAATCTTCGGATTTTCCCTACCTTCCAGACCCTGGTAACCACCAATCTACTCTCTAGTTCTATGAGTTTGAGTTTTTCCGATTTCACGTATAAGTAAGATCATGAGTATTTTTTACTACTTTGCTTTCTATATAGATTTTTTTGTAATTTTGATATATCTTTATAACAAAAACACATACCATGTCATGGAAATTCCTTGATGTATATGTATACATATAGATCAGTCAGAAGCCTTTTACTTTTGGCCCTAGGAAACTGGATTCCTTTCTGAAACCCAGGCTCTCAGAAAATGTGCTTAGAGGAACTTTAATACCAGGCATATCTAGGTAATCACATAAAAGCCCAACTCACTACAGATCTTCTGGTTTGAAAAAAAGAAAAGAAAAAAAATGAAAGGGGAAGTTGTTCAAGTCATGTCCAACTCTTTGTGACCCCATGGATTATACAGTCCATGGAATTCTCCAGACAGAATACTGGAGTGGGTAGCCTATCCCTTCTCCAGCGGATCTTCCACTGGAAAAAAAAAAAAAAAGGTGGTTTACAAATGAAATTTCAGACTAGCTGTTAAGCAGACTTCCTCAGTATATGCACAGCCTTGGGTGTGTTCACAGGATATGTGTGTGTAGATAGTCACATTCTTATTTTAAAATATAAAACTATAATTCTCATTTCTGTGTTCTGTGAAAAAAATACTGTATACTGGCATTCATCATGTCTGTACAGACATGGTGCTTTCTTTGATCCTTGTGATAGATAAGCTTCTAAATTCAGATTAATGGGAGCATCTCCTCTATGGGAATGATGTGATTATTAAAAGGCAAACCTTCCCTCGTGGCTCAGATGGTAAAGTGTCTGTCTACAATGCGGGAGACCCGGGTTCAATCCCCAGGTTGGAAAGATCTCCTGGAGAAGGAAATGGCAACCCACTCCAGTATTCTTGCCTGGAAAATTCCATGGACAGAGGAGCCTGGTAGGCTCACAGTCCATGGGATTGCAAAGAGTCAGACATGACTGAGCAACTTCACTTTCACTTTCCCACATAGAAGTACTGAGCATATCATCTGACTCATTCTCAGCCCTCGGTCAGTCCTAACTGTATTGATTTTATTAAAATTATTGCCACTGCTACTTCTAGTTTAGAGTGTACATATATTTACTCTTTGGAAAGCTATTACTAGAAGTAAAACTGACTTCATTGATTTTGCAAATGACATGAGTGACTTTTCCATATTTAAATGAATACATACACATAAACATATTTACATAGTATTTGGGGATGTATTTTATAAAATTGGATCTAATACATATTATGCAATTTGCTTTTCTCACATAAAAATACATCATAGATGTCTATGGAGTTCTATTCATATCTTGGTTTGAATTCATGTGTCCTGAAACCCAGCATTTTAAGCCATAAGGGATGAACTTTGTAATATGTTCTGAGTTCTATGTTTTTGTATTTTTCCCTCTGTCTAAAAACAAAATTAACTAACATTATTGACACTGTTAGTCCTACTCCTTACATCTACTGAGAGTCACGAGAGAGGTTTCCATGTTTTTTTTTTTTTTTCTAATTTATTTATTTATTTTTGGCTGCACTGGGTCTTCGTTGCTGCATGGGCTTTTCTCTAGGGGCTACTCTCTAGTTGCAATGTATGGGCTTTTCATTTCAGTGGCTTGTCTTGTTGTGGAGCACAGCCTCTAGGGTGCACGGGCTTCAGTAGTTGCAGTTCCCAGGCCCTAGAGTATAGGCTCAATAGTTGTGGTACCCAGGATTAGTTGCTCAGCAGCATGTGTGATCTTCCCAGACTAGGGGTCGGACCTGTGTATCCTGCATTGGCAGGTGGATTCTTTACCACTGAGCCACCAGGGTAGCCCTCCATGTTTGTTTGCTTGTTTATTTGATTTTGGTTTATTTTTATTAGAGCAGTTTTAGGTTCATAGCAAAATTGAGAGGAATGTCTCTCGAGATTTGTTATATATTCCCTACCCCCCACATGCATACCTTTCCCCAGTATTAACATCCCCCACCGAAGTGGCACATTTGTTAACAATTGATGAATCTATGCAGACATGTATAATCACCCAAAGTTGATACTTTACATTAGGGCTCACTCTTTTTGTTGTGCATTCTATGAGTTTGGACAAAGGTATAAATGACATGTATCCATCACTTTAGTGTCATACAGAGTATTTTCACTGTCCTAAAAATTCTCTAATCCCACCTATTCTTGCCTCCCCCAGACCAACTACCAGAGTGGTACATTTTCAAAATCAGTGACCCCACATTGATATGTCATAATCACCCAAAGTCCATAGTTTACATTAGGGTTCACTCTTGATGTTGTACATTCCATGAATTTGGACAAATGTATAATGACATATGTCCATCATTAGAGTATCATACAAAATAATTTTACAGCCCTAAAGAGCCTCTGTGTTCTGCCTATTCATCTCTTTCTCTCACCAACCTCTGGAAATTGCTGATCTTTTTAGTGTCTCCACAGTTTTACCTTTTCCAAAATGTCATAAAGCTGTAATCATCTAGTGTATAGCCTTTTCAGATTGGCTTCTCTTAATAATATGCATTTAAGGTTTCTACATATCTTTTTGTAGCTTAATAGCTCATTTTCTTAGTAGCTAAATAATATTTCATTTTCTGGATGTACCACACTACTTATTCATTCACCTATTGAAGAACAAGTTGGCTGCTTTCAAGTTTTGGCACTTACAAATGAAGTTTTTATAAACATTTGTGTGCATGAGTTTGTGCACCTGCATTTTCAACTGCTTTTGTTAAATAGCAAGGAGTATAGTTTCTGGATCGTATGGTAAAAATGTATTTAATTTTGTAAGAAACTCCCAAACTGTCTTCCAAAATGGCTGTACCATTGTGCAGTCCTCTCAGCAATGCATGAATTCCTATTGCTCATCAACCTCACCAGTATTTGTTGTCAGTTGTTTTAGATTTTGTCCATTCTAATAGGTGAGTAGTGGTCTTGTTTTAATTTTCTATTCCCTAATGTGTACAAAGTTGAACATCTTTCCATATGCTTTTTTTGTCATTTGTGTATCTTCCTTGGTGAAGTGTCCAGATCTTTTACTTACGGTCTTCTTATTTTTTATCTATTCTGACAGTCTCTGTCTCTTAATTGCTATGTTTAGACCTTACATGTCTATAGTGATTACTGATATTGTTGGGTTAATATCTTCCATGTTTGTAACCCTTTTCTACTCATTGCAGTAGTTTTTACTTTCTTTTATAACTTTACCCTCTTTCCTACTTCGTTCTAATAGAGCATTTTGTGTTGATTCCATTTACTTTCTTCTCTTATTATACAAACTGTATTGCCTTAAAACTTTTTTGTTATTTGCCCTAGAATTTGCATTATACATTTACAACTAGTCTAAGTCCACTTTCAAATAATACTATACCACTTCTCGGGTACTGCAGGTATCTTATAGTAGAGTGGTCCCAATTTCTTCCTTCTCTTATTTATAGCATTAACATTGTCATTCATTTCACTTATCCATATGTACATGTATATCCATTTGATATATTTTTACTATTATTTTTTTGAACAGTTACCTGTCCAATCAGTTAAGATCTAGAAATGTAAAATATTTTATATTACCTTCATGTATTCCTTCTCTGATCTGAATTTGTGATTGAAATCATTTTAACTTTCTCCTGATTAACTTATTTTAACACTTCTTGCAAGGCCTATCTACTGGCATAAAATTTCTTTAATATTTGTCTTTTGAAAAAGGCTTTGCTTCATCACTTTGTTTTGTGTTTTTTTAATGAAGATATATTTAAAGTATATAGCATGATATACATTTCATATTAGTGAAATGATTATTGCAGTCAAGTAATGTCCATATCCATCTCATTTTTGAGGAGTGTGGTGAGAGCACCTGAAATCTACTCTTTTGGCAAATCATCAATATATAATACAATGTTATTCAGTATAATCCTGCTACACATTAGAATTCAGACTTACTCATCCTATATAACATCTCTGCACTTCCCCACTTTCCCATCATGTAGTAACCATGGTTCTACTCTTTCAGTGTTTTTGACATTTTTGGCTCCATATATAAGAAGGATGAAGTATATTTTGCTTTCTGAGTCTTCCTCATTTCGCTTGGCATAGTGTCACCAAGATTCTTCCATGCTGTTGCAAATAGCAGGATCTCCTTTTTGAAGGTTAAATGGTGTTCTATTGAATATGTATTCCATAATTTCTTTTTCCATTTATCTGTTGGACACTTAGGCTGTATCAATAACTTGGCTATTGTGAATAATTCATGCAATGAACATGGAAGAACAGATATCTCTTCAAGATACTATTTTAATTTCTTTGGATATATACCCAGAAGTGGGATTGCTGGATCACATGGTAATTCTATTTTTAATTTTTTGAGAAACTTTCATATTGATTTCCATAGTGGCTGTACCAATGTATAGTTCCACCAATAGTGCACAGGGTTCCCTTGTTATCTCTTGTCCTTCCAGTAATAGCCATCCTAGCAGGTGTGAAGTGATATCTTGTCATGACTTTGATTTGCTGGCCCTTCATGATTAGCGTTGTTGAGCATCTTTTCAGATGCCTGTTGGCCATTTGCATGTTTTCTTTGGAAAAATGTCTATTCAGGTCCTTTGTCCATTTTTCAATCTGGTTGTTTGCTGCTATAAGTTGTATAATTTCCTGATATATATATTTTGAATAGTAGACCCTTGTCAGTTTGCAAATATTTTCTCCTTATCTGTAGGTTGCTTTTTCATTTTATTGTTTCCTTTGCTGTGCAGAAGCTTTTTAGTTTAATGTGGTCTCACTTATTTATTTTTGCTAGTGTTGCCTGAGCTTTTTGTGTCATATCCAGAAAAGTCATTGTCAAGGAGAATATCAAGGAGCTTTTTTCCTGTTTGCTTCTAAGAATTTTTTGCTTTCAGGTGTTATGTTTAAGTGTTTATTTTTGAATTATAATTTGTGTGATACAGGATACTAGGTTAATAGTGTTTTTTCTTTAAACATTTTAAAAGTTTCACTCCACTCTCTTCTTCCTTACATGGTTACTGATGATGAATCCAATATAATTCTTACCCTTGTTCCTCTATAGATTAGGCATTTTTCCCTCTAAATGTTTTAAACTACCTAATTAATATATCAAAATGAAATCTAGAGAAATAGTACCAAATGATTAAAGAGAAAGTTAAAGTTTTACCTTCATTTATTTCCCCTTCCAGATCCACATCTTGGTACATCCCCTTCCACTGGTTTTTCATACTTAAACTCACATTTAACATGTATTTTTTTTAATAAACCTGGAGATTATTATATGCACCATTCTACAAATTGCATTTCTTTTCTCAACAATGTTGAGTACTGAGTACCTATCCTTATGTCAATTATTTCAAAATTTATGTTTAACAACTCTATATTTAAATATTATGTTATTCATTGATAATACTTTGTGAAGTGAATAAGTTGAAAAACTTCCCTGAGGATATCCCATTCAACCAACATCATTAGATCTATCAATTCAATTATGTTTTTAATTATTGTGGTCTAAAAAACTGCATTTTTTCCAGCTGAAGAGATTATATGACATGAAATGATCCAGCTCCACACACACTGTGTCTGGTCCCACAAGCCTCCCCTCTTGAGGAAACTACAGCCTCATGAAGCTCCTTTCACATAACAATATATTTGTACATATATTTGCATGCATGCTAAGTCACTTCAATCATGTTCTACTCTGTGTGACCCTAGGTACTGCAGCCCACCAGGCTCCTCTTCCCATGGCTCCTCTTCCCCACCCAGGCATTGTATCTAAATTCTATTTATACTTTGTAATTAATCATGCTGCTTGTAACCCTCTCATGTCCCACATTATGCCTTTTAAAATATGTATACTTCTTGGCCAATCTCCCTTATTTATTCCAGCAAATGATTGTTAATATGAATATGGATTATTTTAAAATGTTATAATTGCATTTTAATTATGCCTATAATAAATCTTGAAAGGTTAGCATCTATACAATATTGATTATTCTTATCAACCATGAATATGTGTATAGTTGATTAAGCCTGTTATTTAACTGCTTGAGGGAGTTCACATTTATCTTATATAGATCAAAAAAACTCATAATACTTTTATTCCTTGGTATTAGAATTTTTTCCTTTATTGCACATAGATTCCTTTTGCTTTATCTTTTCTCATTGTTGCTAGTATGGAAGATATCTATTAATTTTATTGTGTATATTTTCCCTCTATTAACTTTTTTGAATACTCTTACCAGTTCCTATTATTCATTTTTCCTTCTCTAGAGTTTTCAAAGTGGTTAAGTCACTGGAAATACTTTCTAGACCATACAATACAAATGGAGTCAAACATAATCTTGCTTTGGGTATTTTGCTCTGATGACTAAATTTGGTGATTGAGTAAGAAAGTTTTAAATAGGATTTATTATGATTTACACAAATGGATTTATCAGACATAGAATCATGTTGTTCTTACTTAAATGTATATATTTTTATTTACTTATTTTTATTTTAATTTGAGGCTAATTACTTTACAGTATTGTAGTGATTTTTGTCATACATTGACAAGAATCAGCCATGGATTTACATGTGTTCCCAATACTGACCCTCCCTCCCACCTCTGTCCCCATCCCATCACTCAGGGCCATCCCAGTGCACCAGCCCTGAGCACCCTGCTTCATGCATCAAACTTGGACTGGTGATCTATTTCACATATGATAATATATATGTTTCAATGCTATTCTCTCAAATCATCCCACCCTCGCCTTCTCCCACAGAGTCCAACAGTCTGTTCTTTACATCTGTGTCTCTTTTGCTGTCTCACATATAGGGTCATCATTACCATCTTTCTAAATTCCATATATATGTGTTAATATACTATATTGGTGTTTTTTCTTTCTGACATACATCGCCCTGTTTAATAGGCTCCCAGTTTCATCCACCTCATTAGAACTGATTCAAATGCATTCCTTTTAATAGCTGAGTGATATTCCATTGTGTATATGTACCACAGCTTTCTTATCCATTCATCTGCCAATGGACATCTAGGTTGCTTCCATGTCCTGGCTATTGTAAACAGTGCTGCATTGAACATTGGGGTACATGTATCTCTTTCAATTCTGGTTTCCTTGGGGTGTATGCCCAGCAGTGGGATTGCTGGGTCATATGGCAGTTCTATTTCCAGTTTTTAAAGGAATCTCCACACTGTTCTCCATAGTGGCTGTACTAGGTTGCATTCCCACCAACAGTGCAAGAGGGTTCCTTTTTCTCCGCACCTTCTCCAGCATTTACTGTTTGTAGACTTTTTGATAGTGGCCATTCTGACTGGTGTGAGATAGTACCTCATTGTGGTTTTGATTTGCATTTCTCTGATAATGAGTGAAGTTAATCATTTGTTCATGCATTTGATAGCCATATGTAGGTCTTCTTTGAAGAAATGTCTATTTAGTTCTTTGGCCCATTTTTTGATTGGATCTCTGATTTTTCTGGAATTGAACTGCAGGAGTTGCTTGTATATTTTTGAGGTTAATTCTTTGTCAGTTGCTTCATTTGCTATTATTTCCCCTTCCCCCCCCCCCATTCTGAAGGCTGCTTTTTCACTTTGCTTATAGTTTCCTTTGTTGTGCAAAAGCTTTTAAGTTTTATTAGATAGCATTTGTTTATTTTTGCTTTTATTTCCATTACTCTGGGAGGTGGGGCATAGAGATTCTGGCTATGATTTATGTCAGACAGTGTTTTGCCTATATTTTCCTCTAGGAATTGTATAGTTTCTGGTCTTACATTTAGATCTTTAATACATTTTGAATTTATTTTTGTGTATGGTGTTAGAAAGTTTCTAATTTCATTCTTTTACAAGTGGTTGACCAGTTTTCCCAGCACCACGTGTTAAAGAGGTTGTCTTTTCTGCATTGTACATTCTTGCCTCCTTTGTCAAAGATAAGGTGTCCATAGTTGCGTAGATTTATCTCTGGGCTTTCTATTTTGTTCTATTGATCTATATTTCTTTGTGCCAGTACCATACTGTCTTGACAACTCTAGCTTTGTATTATACTCTGAAATCAGGCAGGTTGCTTCTTCCAGTTCCATTCTTCTTTTTCAAGATTGTTTGGCTATTCAAGGTTTTCTGAGTTTTTTTTGTTTGTTTGTTTTTGTAATTCCATACAAATTGTGAAGTTATTTGTTCTACTTCTCTGAAAAATACCGTTGGTAGCTTGATAGGCATTGCATTGAATCTATAGATTACCTTGGGTAGTGTACTCATTTTCACTTTATTGATTCTTCCAATCCATGAACATGGTATATTTCTCCATCTATTTGTGCAGTCTTTGATTTCTTTCATCAGTGTTTTATAGTTGTCTATATATAGGTCTTTTGTTTCTTTTTTTTAATTTTTCATTTATTTTTATTAGTTGGAGGCTAATTACTTTACAATATTGTAGTGGGATTTGTCATACATTGACATGAATCAGCCATGGAGTTACGTTTATTTCCCATCCCGATTCCCCTCCCACCTCCCTCTCCACCCGATTCCTCTGGGTCTTCCCAGTGCACCAGGCCTGAGCACTTGTCTCATGCATCCAACCTGGGCTGGTGATCTGTTTCACTATAGATAATATACATGTTTTGATGCTGTTCTCTCGAAACATCCCACCCTCGCCTTCTCCCACAGAGTCCAAAAGACTGTTTTGTATATCTGTGTCTCTTTTTCTGTTTTGCATATAGGGTTGTCATTACCATCTTTCTAAATTCCATATATATGTGTTAGTATACTGTAATGGTCTTTATCTTCCTGGCTTACTTCACTCTGTATAATGGGCTCCAGTTTCATCCATCTCATTAGAACTGATTCAAATGAATTCTTTTTAATGGCTGAGTAATATTCCATGGTGTATATGTACCACAGCTTCCTTATCCATTCATCTGCTGATGGGCATCTATGTTGCTTCCATGTCCTGGTTATTATAAACAGTGCTGCGGTGAACATTGGGGTGCACATGTCTCTTTCAGATCTGGTTTTCTCGGTGTGTATGCCCAAGAGTGGGATTGCTGGGTCATATGGCAGTTCTATTTCCAGTTTTTTTTTAAAGAAATCTCCACACTGTTCTCCATAGCAGCTGTACTAGCTTGCATTTCCACCAACAGTGTAAGAGGATTCCCTTTTCTCCACACCCTCTCCAGCATTTATTGCTTGTAGACTTTTGGATAGCAGCCATCCTGACTGGCATGTAATTGTACCTCATTGTGGTCTTGATTTGCATTTCTCTGATAATGAGTGATGTTGAGCATCTTTTCATGTGTTTGTTAGCCATCTGTATGTCTTCTTTGGAGTAATGTCTGTTTAGTTCTTTGGCCCATTTTTTGATTGGGTCATTTATTTTTCTGGAATTGAGCAGCAGGAGTTGCTTGTATATTTTTGAGATTAATCCTTTGTCTGTTGCTTCATTTGCTATTATTTTCTCCCAATCTGAGGGCTGTCTTTTCACCTTGCTTATAGTTTCCTTTGTGGTGCAAAAGCTTTTAAGTTTCAGTAATCAATCAATGTAATACACCACATTAACAAATTGAAAGATAAAAACCATATGATTATCTCGATAGATGCAGAGAAAGCCTTTGACAAAATTCAACATCCTTTTATGATTAAAACTCTCCAGAAAGCAGGAATAGAAGGAACATGCCTCAACATAATAAAAGCTATATATGACAAACCCACAGCAAGCGTTACCCTCAATGGTGAAAAATTGAAAGCATTTCCCCTGAAATCAGGAACAAGACAAGGGTGCCCACTCTCACCACTACTATTCAACATAGTTTTGGAAGTGTTGGCCACAGCAACCAGAGCAGAAAAAGAAGTAAAAGGAATCCAGATAGGAAAAGATGAAGTTAAGCTCTCGCTGTTTGCAGATGACATGATCCTCTACATAGAAAACCCTAAAGACTCTACCAGAACATTACTAGAGGTAATCAACGAATGTAGTAAAGTTGCAGGATATAAAATTAACACAGAAATCCCTTGCAGTCCTATACACTAACAATGAGAAAACAGAAAGAGAAATTAAGGAAACAATATCATCCACCATTGCAACAAAAAGAATAAAATATTTAGGAGTATATCTACTTAAAGAAACAAAAGACCTACACTTAGAAAACTATAAAACACTGATGAAAGAAATCAAAGAGGACACAAACAGATGGAGAAATATACCGTGTTCATGGATTGGAAGAATCAATATTGTCAAAATGGCTATACTACCCAAAGTAATCTATAGATTCAATGCAATCCCTATCAAACTACCAACAGTATTTTTCACAGAACTAGAACAAATAATTTCACAATTTGTATGGAAATACAAAAAACCTCGAATAGCCAAAGTAATCTTGAGAAAGAAGAACGAAACTGGAGGAATCAACCTGCCTGACTTCAGACTCTACTACAAAGCCACAGTCATCAAGACAATATTGTACTGGCACAAAGACAGAAATATAGATCAATGGAACAGAATAGAAAACCCAGAGATAAATCCACGAACCTATGGTCACCTTATCTTTGACAAAGGAGGCAAGGATATACAATGGAAAAAAGACAGCCTCTTTAACAAGTGGTGCTGGGAAAACTGGTCAACCACTTGTAAAAGATTGAAACTAGAACACTTTCTAACGCCATAAACAAAAATAAGCTCAAAATATATTTAAGATCTAAATGTAAAAACAGAAACTATAAAACTCCTAGAGGAGAACATAGGCAAAACACTCTCCGATATGAATCACAGCAGGATCCTCTATGACCCACCTCCCAGAATATTGGAGGTCTTTTGTTTCTTTAGGTAGATTTATTCCTAAGTATTCTATTGTTTTTGTTGCAATGGTAATGGAATTGTTTCCTTAATTTCTCTTTCTGTTTTCTCATTGTTAGTGTATCGGAATGCAAGGGATTTCTGGGTGTTAATTTTATATCCTGCAACTTTACTGTATTCATTGATTAGCTCTAGAAATTTTCTGGTGGAGTATTTGGGGTTTTCTATGTAGAGGATAATGTCATCTGCAAACAGTGAGTTTTACTTCTTTTCCAATCTGGATTCCATTAATGTTTTTTTCCGCTCTGATTGCTGTGGCCAAAACTTACAAAACTATGTTGAATAGCTGTGGTAAGTGTGGGCATCCTTATCTTGTTCTTGACTTTAGGGAAAATATTTTCAATTTTTCTCCATTGAGGATGTTTGCTGTGGGTTTATCATATATGGCTTTTATTATGTTGAGGTATGTTCCTTCTATGCCTGCTTTCTGGAGAGTTTTTATCATAAATGGGTGTTGAATTTTGTCAAAGGCTTTCTCTGCATCTATTGAGATAATCATATGGTTTTTAATCTTTTCATTTGTTAATGTGGTGTATCATGTTGATTGACTTGCGAATATTGAAGAATCCTTGCATCCCTGGGATAAAGTCCACTTCGTCATGATATATGATCTTTTTATTATGTTGTTAGACTCTCTTTGCTAGAATTTTGTTAAGGATTTTTGCACCTATGTTCATCAGTGATATTGGCCTGTAGTTTTCTTTTTCTGTGGTATCTTTTTCTGGTTTTGGTATCAGGGTGATGGTAACCTCATAGAATGAGTTTGACAGTTTGCTTTTCTCTGAAATTTTCTAGATGAGTTTGAGTACGATAGGTGTTAGCTCTTTTCTAAATTTTTGGTAGAAGTCAGCTGTCCTGGTCCTGGGCTTTTGTTTTCTGGAAGATTTCTTATTACAGTTTCGATTTCCATGCTTGTGATTGGTCTGTTCATATTTTCTATTTCTTCCTGGTTCAGTTTTGGAAAGTTATACTTTTCTAAGAACTTGTCCATTTCTTTCAAGTTGTCCATTTTATTGGCATATAGTTGCTGATAGTAGTCTCTTATGATCCTTTGTATTTCTGTGTTGTCTGTTGTGATTTCTCCACTTTCATTTCTAATTTTGTTGATTTGATTTTTCTCCCTTTGTTTCTTGATGAGTCTGGATAATGGTTTGTCTATTTTATTTGTCTTCCTGAAGAACCAGCTTTTAGCTTTGTTGATTTTTGCTATGATCTCTTTGTTTCTTTTGCATTTATTTCTGCCCTAACTTTTAAGATTTCTTTCCTTCTACTAACCCTGGGGTTCTTAATTTCTTCCTTTTCTAGTTGCTTTAGGTGTAAATTTCGGTTATTTATTAGATTTCTCTCCTGTTTCATGAGATAGGCTTGTATTGCTATGACCATTCCCCTTAGAATTGTCTTTACTGAAAACACAGGTTTTGGGTTGCTGTGTTTCCATTTTCATTTGTTTCTATGCATATTTTGATTTTCTTTTTGATTTCTTCTGTGATTTGTTGGTTATTCAGAAGTGTGTTGTTTAGCCTCCATATGTTTGTATTTTTAATAGTTTTTTTTTCCCCTGTTCAGTTCAGTTCAGTTCAGTTCAGTTACTCAGTTGTGTCTGACTCTTTGTGACCCCATGAATAGCAGCACGCCAGGCCTCCCTGTCCATCACCAACTCCCGGAGTTTACTCAAACTCATGCCCACCGCGTCAGTGATGCCATCCATCCATCTCATCCTCTGTCATCCCCTTCTCCTCCTGCCTCCAATCCCTCCCAGCATCAAGGTATTTTCCAATAGTTTTCATTTAATCTTCCCACATAGTGATCAAAAAAGATGCTTGGAATGATTTCAGTTTTTTTTAATTGACCAGGGCCAGATTTTTGGCCCAGGATTTGATCTATCCTGGAGAAGGTTCCCTGTGCACTTGAGAAAAAGTTGTAATTCATTGTTTTAGGGTGAAGTGTCCTATAGATATCATTTAGGTCTAACTGGTCCATTGTATCATCTAAAGTTTGTGTTGCCTTGCTAATTTTCTGCTTAGTTGATCTATCCGTAGGTGTGAGTGGGCTATTAAAGTCTCTCAGTATTATTGTGTTACTGTTAATGTCCCATTTCATACTTGTTAGCATCTGCCTTACATATTGCAGTGCTCATATGTTGGGTGCATGTATATTTATAATTGTTATATCTTCTTCTTAGATTGATCCTTTGATGATTATGTAGTGTCCATCTTTGTATAGTTTCATGGCCTTTATTTCAAAGTCTATTTATGTGATATGAGTATATATACTCCTGCTTTCTTTTGGTCTCCATTTGGGTGAAATATCTTTTTCCAGCCCTTCGCTTTCAGTCTGTATGCGTCCCTTGTTTTGAGATGGGTCTCTTGTAGACAACATATATTGGGGTCTTGGTTTTGTATCCATTCAGCCAGTCTTTGTGTTTTGGTTGGGTCATTAAACTCATTTACATTGAAGGTAATTATTGATAAGTATGATCCCATGGCCATTTACTTTGTTGTTTTGGGTCCGAATATATACCCCTTTTCTGTGTTTCCTGTCTAGAGAAGATCCTTTAGCATTTGTTGAAGAGCTGGTTTGGTGGTGCTGAATTCTCTCAGCTTTTGCTTGTCTATGAAACTTTTGATTTCTCCTTCATATTTGAGTGAGATCCTTGCTGGGTACAGTAATCTGGGTTGTAGGTTTATCTCTTCATCAGTTTAAGTATGCCCTGCCAGTCTCTTCTGGCCTAAAGAGTTTCTATTGAAAGATTAGCTGTTATCCTTATGGGGAGCCCCTTGTGGGTTATTTGATGTTTTTCCCTTGCTGCTTTTAATATTTGTTCTTTGTGTTTGATCTTTGTTAATTTGATTAATATGTGTCTTGGGGTGTTTCACCTTGGGTTTATCCTGTTTGAGACTCTGAGTTTCTTGGACTTGGGTGGCTATTTCCTTCCCCATTTTAGGGACGTTTTCAACTATTATCTTAAGTATTTTCTCATGTCTTTTCTTTCTGTCTTCTTCTTCTGATACTCCTATAATTTGAGTCTTGGGGCATTTAACATTGTCCCAGAGGTCTCTGAGGTTTTCCTCATTTCTTTAAAATTCTTTTTTTCTTTTTTTCTCTCTGCTTCATTTATTTCCACCATTCTATCTTCCACCTCACTTATCCTATCTTCTGCCTCAGTTATTCTACTCTTGATCCCCTCCACAGTGCTTTTGATCTCATTTATTGCATTATTCTTTATTGATTGACTCTTTTTTATTTCTTCTTAGTCCTTGTTAAACTTTTTTTACATCTTCTCAATCCTTGTCTCCAGACTATTTATCTATAACTCCATTTTGTTTTCAAAAATTTGCATCGTTTTTACTGTAATTATTCTGAATTCTTTTTCGGTTAGATTCCTTTTTTCCTCTTTGATTTGGTGGGCTTTTAACATGTTCCTTTACCTTCTGAATATTTTTCTGCCTTTTCGTCTTGCTTAGGTTGCTGCGTTTGGGGTGACCCTTCTGTATGCTGGAAATTTGTGGTTCCTCTTTATTGTGGAGGTTCTTCCTTGTGGGTGAGGTTGGACGAGTGACTTGTCAAGGTTTCCTGTTGAGGGAAGATTGTGTCAGAGTTCTCCTCTCTCTAGAGTGCAATAAAGTGTCCAGTAGTGAGTTTTTAGGTGTCTATGGGTTTGGTATGACTCTTGGCCGCCTGTATTTTTGTTCTCAAGGTTATGTTCCTGCCTTGTTGGACAATTAGCTTGGCATGTCTTTCCCTTAAACTTGTTGGCTCTTGGGTGGAGCTTGGTTTCAGCATAGGTATGGAGGCTTTTGGATGAGCTTTTGTCGATTAATGGTCCCTAGAGTCAGGAGTTTTCTGGTGTTCTCAAGTTTTGGATTTAGGCCTCCTGCCTCTGGCTTTCAGTCTTATTCTTATAGTAGCCTCAAGACTTCTCCATCCATACAGCACCAATGATAAAACATCTAGGTTAATGGTGAAAAGATTCTCCACAGTGAGGGACACCCAGAGAGGTTCACAGAGTTACATGAAGAAGAGAAGAGGGAGGAGGGAGATAGAGGTGACCAGGAAGAGAAGAGGGGGAATCAAATGGGGAGAGAGCAGTCTAGCCAGTAATCAATTCCCTATTTGCTCTCAATAGTATGGAATACTCAGAGAGGTTCATGGAGTTCCATAGAGAAGAGAAGATGGTGGAAGTAGAGGTGACCAGGAGGAGAGGAGGGGAGTCAAAAGGAGAGATCTGGCCTGTGGTAAGTTCCCTAGCCTGGGATCAGTTCCCTAAGTTTTCTACACAGCCCAGAACACCGAAAGAGATTCACAAAGTACAGAAAAGAAGGGGGAGTGAGGAGATAGGGGTGATCTGGGGGAGAAAAAGGAGAGTCAAAAGGGGAGAGAGCAATCAAGCCAGTAATCACATTCCTAAGTAAAAATGCATACTGAAGATTGGATTCTTAAAGGTACAGAATTGATAACAAATACCAAAAAGCAAAGATTAAAAATCTAGAGTAGAGGTTAGACTCTCAAAAATACAATATTAAAAAAACAAAACAAAATTGCAAAAGTTATATTAAAAAATATGAAATTTGCTTTAAAAATAGGGTCTTTTTTTCAAGGTAATAGTAGGTTTTAAAAATGAAAATTAAAGGAGTAATAAAGAACTTAAAAATAAAAAAGATTAAATATATGAAAATCCATGACTGATTCATGTCAATGTATGACAAAAACCACTACAATATTGTAAAGTAATTAACCTCCAACTAATAAAAATAAATAAAAAAAAATTTTAAATTATAATAGTAAAATATATCTAAGACTTTCTCTGGAGCTTTTGAGGGCAGTTGTACTTTTGAACTGTGATGTTGGAGAAGACTCTTGAGAGTCCCTTGGACTGCAAGGAGATCCAACCAGTCCATCCTAAAGGAGATCAGTCCTGGGTGTTCATTGGAAGGACTGATGTTGAAGCTGAAACTCCAATACTTTGGCCACCTCATGCGAAGAGTTGACTCATTGGAAAAGACCCTGATGCTGGGAAGGATTGGGGCAGGAGGAGAAGGGGATGACAGAGGATGAGATGGCTGGATGGCATCACCGACTTGATGGGCATGGGTTTGAGTAAACTCTGGGAGTTTGTGATGGACAGGGAGGCCTGGCGTGCTGCGATTCATAGGGTCGCAAAGAGTCAGACACGACTGAGTGACTGAACTGAACTGAACTGAACTGTGGTCAGTTCAGTTTCAGATAGTTCCTTATTCCAGTTATACTTCTTAAGGTTTATAGGTTCCTTCCAATGTAGCCAGTGCTAACTACAGTGTTTTAATCTGTTGCACCTGTCAGTTCCAAAGCCGTTCCCTTTTCTTTGTTTATTTTGGCTTCCTCTGTTTGCAAGTCTCTTCAGTATCTAACTTTTGCCCTGACACAACAGGGCGAAAGTAGTCATTTATTTAGGCTCACTTGTTCAATTGTGCTGCAGGGAGGGATGAACACTACAAACAAATATCACTGGCATGTGTGGGGAGTGCTCACCCAGTGTCTTGGCCACACTGGGTTTGCCCCCACTCATGGTGTGTGTGCTTTCTCAGTCTACACTGCTCAGGCTCCAGGTTGCTCTGCTGGGGAACTGTCTAAGGCGGGCCCTGGGTTGCATGCACTTCCCAGATCTATGCCACTCAGGTTCAGGTTCCCAGGGCACAGACTCAGTTGGGCCTGCATTTTGTGCCCTTCCCAGGTCTGAGCAGCTCAGGTGACCAGGTGCTTGGTGAGCGCACTCTCCCCAGGTACAGTGCATCTTATCACCTCCCCTGTCCCAGCTGCTCAGTTTCCTGGGTGCACAGTGGGAGCGCCGTCTCAGGTGTGCCATGTGTCTCCTCTGGAGAGCTGATCTCTGGCTGCGACCCTCCCGGCAGATGTCAACCGTCCAGGATCCCAGGAAGACTTGGTTAGCAACTGGAAGCCTGCTTGCAGTTTGGTAGGGGATGCAGTCTCTGGGGCTGAGTTTGCCCCTTTCTGGCTCTGGCTGCTGCCCGCCTGCCTCCCTGCCTCTGGTGAGGGATAGGCCGGTCCACAGCCAGCTAACTCCTCTGGTATTCTCTCAGTCCTTTATTCTGTGAGCGGGCCCAGCAGTGCCTTAGGTTAGAGCTTTTCTTGAAAGTTCTCTCTCTTTCCTTTTTTTTTTTTCTCTCTGGCTATCCCAGGGTTTGGGTTGCTATCTCATGTTAGCTCCCTCAGATTGCCCTCAGGGCATTCAGGCCTGGTCCTTACCTTAAGCAATGCAGCCTCTGCCTGCCTGTTCAGCCCCCACTTCGCTGGTGGCCAATGCGAGTGTCTGGGCTACTTCTCCACTGGGAGTTGCAGTTAGAGTGCATAATCTGTGGGTTTTATTTATTTATTTTTTTCCTCCTGGTTATGTTGCCCTCTGAGATTCCAAAACTCCCCACAGACCCACTGGTGAGAGGGTTTCCTGGTGTTTGGAAACTTCTCCTCTTTTAAGACTCCCTCCCCCGGGCGGGTATCCGTCTGTAACTCTTTTGTCTCTTTTTTTAATCTTTTATACTTTGTCCTACCTCCTTTCAAAGATAATGGGCTGCCTTTCTGGGTGCCTGGTGTCCTCTGCCAGCATTCAGAAGTTGTTTTGTGGTATTTGCTCAGTGTTCAAATGATCTTTTGATGAATTTGTGGGGGAGAAAGTGGTCTCCCCATCCTATTCCTCTGCCATCTTAGGACCACCCCCTAAACATATGTTTTAATATGAAATTGGAAAAACTATTTATACATGTTTTGTTTCATTTGACACTCTCTGAAGTAACAGTGTCTTTCCTAGGTTTGTTGCAAGGATTTCAGGAAGTAATCCTTGCTTAATGCAGTCTTTAAAAAAAATAAGCTAACACTCTGTAGATGCTTATCTTTTAATTGTTACTATTATCACTATTGTTGTTACTGTGTATGTGTATGCTCAGTCACTCAGTCATGTCCAACTCTGTGGCCCCATGGATTGTAGCCCACCAGGCTCCTCTGTCCATGGAATTTTCCAGGCAAGAATACTGGAGTGGGTTGTCATTTCCTTCTCCAGGGGATCTTCCCAACCCAGGGATCGAACCTGTGTCTCCTGAGTTGGCAGGTGGATTCTTTACCACTGGCATTGCCTAGGAAGCCCATTGTTGTTATTAATAATGCCCAATATATCATGAGAAATGCTGGGCTGGATGAAGCACAAGCTAGAATTGAGATTTTTGGGAGAAATATCAATAACCTCAGATATGAAGAGGACATCAACCTTATGGCAGAAAGTGAAGAACTAAAGAGCTTCTTAATGAAAGAGGGAAGTGAAAAAGTTGGCTTAAAGCTCAACATTCAGAAAACTAAGATCATGGCATTCAGTCCCATCACTTCATGGCAAATAGATGGGGAAACAGTGGAAACAGTGGCTGACTTTATTTTGGGGGGCTCCAAAATCACTGCAGATGGTGATTGCAGCCATGAAATTAAAAGATACTTACTCCTTGGAAGGAACGTTGTGACCAACCTAGACAGCATATTAAAATGCAGAGACATTACTTTACTAACAAAGGTCTGTCTAGTCAAGGCTATGGTTTTTCCAGTGGTCATGTATGGATGTAAGAGTTGGACATAAAGAAAGCTGAATGCTAAAGAATTGATGCTTTTGAACTGTGGTGTTGGAGAAGACTCTTGAGAGTCCCTTGGACTGCAAGGAGATCCAACCAGTCCATCCTAAAGGAGATCAGTCGTGGGTGTTCATTGGAAGGACTGATGCTGAAGTTCTAGTACTTTGGCCACCTGATGCAAAGAGCTGACTCATTGGAAAAGACCCTAATGCTAGAAAAGATTGAGGGCAGGAGGAGAAGGGGATGACAGAGGATGAGATGGTTGGATGGCATCACTGACTTAATGGACATGAGTTTGGGTAAACTCTGGGAATTGGTGATGGACAGGGAGGCCTGGTGTGCTGCAGTCCATGGGGTCACAAAAAGTCAGACACGACTGAGTGACTGAATTGATATCCTTTTTATTTTTCATTTTATTTTTTTAAATTGGGGAATAATTGCTTTACAATGTTCTGTTAGTTTCTGTTGTACAACAACGTGAATCAGCTATATGTATACATATCCCCTCTTCTTGAGCCTCCCTCCCAGCCCCTCCCCATATCCTTTTCATAGAGAAAATTTATGTTTGATGACACTAAGTGAGTTGTTTAAGACTGCACAGCATTGGATTTTCTTTCTTAATTTTTTATTTTGTTTATTTATTTTATCTCACTGTAAATGATGTCAGCTGTTTGAAGTGCAACAGTACAAAGACATATAAAGAAAGATGCCATGATTCAGTCCACCTTAGATCCCTTTGTTTTCCCTGCCTTGTGGAGACTATACTTCCTCACTACATACTCAGTTAATTATGGATTAACTAGATCCACTTATTAAGGTATTTTTGGTTACTGATATTTGAAAAATGAAGAGAGGGAAGAATTTTCCTTATGAATTTTTCAGCATCTTATGTTTCTTTCTGGGGTGAGGGGGAAAGCTGAACTGTTATTCCACATCAACTTAAGTGTGTTAATATTGTAATTACTAACTCAGGTTGTCAGCACTGAGGTGCATATGCTGACTTTGAGTAAATGCTGATTATGTCCAATAGGATTTATTTGTTTGGCTATACCAGATCTGTTGCATCACACAGTGTCTTTAGTTGTGGCATGCAAACTCTTAGTTATAGCATATGGGATCTAGTCCCTTGACCAGGATAGAACCCAGGCTGCTGCATTGGGAGCTCAGAGTCTTAGCCACTGGACCACCAGGGAAGTCCCCCAACACTATTTAAAATCCATTATTTTTTCTATTGTTCCCTCATATATTCTTTTGTTTTAAATATATTTATTTCTTTTAACTGGACCACTTAGTAATTACTTTACAATTACTAATTACTTTACAATATTGGGTGGTTTTGCCATACATTGACATGAATCAGCCTCATCTATTCTTAAGTTATTATCACAGAATTTTAATGATATGCTTTTATGTTTGAAATTAGTGTGGGATATATCTCTCCCTAATCTTTTATTAGAAATTATGCATGTATAGTTTTTTTAAGTTCATTTTTATTAGACTATAGTTCCTTTACAATGTTGTGTTATTTTCTGCTGTATGGCAAAGTGAATCAGTTACTGCATACATATATCCCCTCTTTTTAAAATTTCCTTCCCATTTAGGTCATCACAGAGCATAGAGCAAAACTCCCTGTGCTATACTGTATGTGTCCCTAATCTTATTTTAAAGTTTTCTTACATATCCCAGTTCGGTTCAGTTGCTCAGTCATGTCCAACTATTTGTGACCCCATGGACTGCAGCACACCAGGCTTCCCTGTCCATCACCAACTCCCAGAGCTTGCTCAAACTCATGTCCATCGAGTCAGTGATGCCATCCAACCATCTCATCCTCTATCGTCCCCTTCTCCTCCTGCCTTCAATCTTTCTCAGCATTTTAGTCTTTTCCAGTGAGTCAGTTCTTTGCATCAGGTGGCCAAAGTATTGAAGCTTCAGCTTCAGCATCAGTTCTTCCAATGAATATTCAGGGCTGATTTCCTTTAGGATGGACTGGTTGGATCTCCTTGCAGTCCAAGGGACTCTCAAGAGTCTTCTCCAACACCACAGTTCAAAAGCATCAATTCTTCAGTGCTCAGCTTTCTTTATGGTCCAACTCTCACATCCATACATGACTACTGGAGAAATCATAGCTTTGACTAGATGGGCCTTTGTTGGCAAAGTAATGTCTCTGCTTTTTAATATGCTCTCCAGGTTGGTCATAGCTTTTCTTCCAAGGAGCAAGTCAATATATCCCATACATACAACATATCTAACATAGAAAGTTTTCTAAACTCTAGACTCAGTTCTTAAGGTACTTAGCCAAAAACGTACATGGGGTTCTTATCTTTTTTTTTTTTTTATTTAATCACCTTAACATTAAGAATGCATTTGAGAAAAAGACAATTTTATACTTTATTGAATCTTTCCATATAAGATTATGTGTGCACACATGTTTTTTATTCAAGTCACCTAGAATAGGTATCAGAAGATTTTTTAGTATTTTTTAAGCAGGTCCTAAACAATTTCTAGTAAGGTAATTTCTATATAATTCTCACCTAATTATTTTTGAGTGGGTGCTGAATTCAAATACCTTTTTTGATATCTAATTTTTTAATTGTCATAGAGATCTCAATTTCCCATATACATAGAAAATACTTTACACAAAGATAATTATTCAAAATTATTTCTAATGATTTGTGTTCAGAATTGCAAGCTAGCTCAAAGAATTCCCTTTTCAATCTCTCCTGTGCAATCTAAGCCTCCTATTACCAAATGCCTCTTTAATTATAGCTCATATATACTTAAATTACCTGTCTTTATGTCTTTTTTCTGTTTGTCCAAATGAATAAACTGTCCTTTCATTTCTCAATAGGTTTTAATTGGCTTTTCTAGGTTTCACTATATATTAGAAATAATCAGAATGATCAGTAAATGCTCTGAACAACCACAGTAAATATTTCTTTAATACACCATAGGTTTATAATACATTGAGTTTTACATTGCAGTTTCATTTCTCACCTAACAATAATAAGTATCATGCCTCTAAGACAAGATGTTCTATGGAGTCAAGTTCTGACTTTCGCCACTCTTGCCAATGGGGAATGTACTTCATTACATTGGGTGATGTAGGACTTCAATTGTTTTTTTTTTTTTAATAAAAAATATCAAGTTAAAAAAAATATCAAGTTGCCTTAACACCTTTTCATCACATCTGTTGCAGGAATAACTCTGTCTATTCTGGAACCCATATATATTGTAATCGCAGTTCTAGAGTACAGTTTAATCTTTAGTGTAGCATATATTCAGCATTTCTATTTTTAGAACTTTTCTTAAACTTCTACTTTAATGAGTAATCCTACAAATGTAATCTATCATCACTTTCTCAAATTACCCTAAAAGACTTATTAAGAATAAATTCCATTACTCTAGAAACAAACAAATTATAAGAATTTAACACCTGGTTGCATTTTGGCCTTCCCATCCAAATTCAGATCATGTGTTTAAAACATTTTGTTAAAGCTGGTGTTCTACTTTTTAACACCATACACAAAAATAAACTCAAAATGGATTCAAGATCTAAATGTAAGACCAGAAACTATAAAACTCCTAGAGAAAAAATAGGCAAAACGCTCTCTGACATAAATCACAGCAGGATCCTCTATGACCCACCTCCCAGAGTAATGGAAATAAAAGCAAAAATAAACAAACGGGACCTAATTAAACTTAAAAGCTTTTGCACAACGAGGGAAACCATAAGCAAGCTGAAAAGACGGCTTTCAGAATGGGAGAAAATAATAGCAAAAAAAGCAACTGACAAAGAGTTAATCTCAACAATATACAAGCAGCTCATGCAGGTCAATACCAGAAAAATAAGTGACCCAATCAAAAAATGGGCCAAAGAACTAAACAGACATTTCTCCAAAGAAGACATACAGATGGCTAACAAACACATGAAAAGATGCTCAACATCACTCATTATCAGAGAAATGCAAATCAAAACCACAATGAGGTACCATCTCACACTGGTCAGAATGGCTGCTAAAAGTCTACAAACAATAAATGCTGGAGAGGGTGTGGAGAAAAGGGAACCCTCTTACACTGTTGGTGGGAATGCAAACTAGTACAGCCACTATGGAGAACAGTGTGGGGATTCCTTAAAAACTGGAACTAGAACTGCCATACGACCCAGCAATCCCACTGCTGGGCATACACCCCAAGGAAATCAGAATTGAAAGAGACAAGTGCACCCCAATGTTCATCACAGCACTGTTTACAATAGGCAGGACAAGGAAGCAACCTAGATGTCCATTGGGAGATGAATGAAGAAGAAAGCTGTGGTACATATACACAATGGACTATTACTCAGTCATTAAAAAGAACACATTTTAATCAGTTCTAATGAGGTGAATGAAACTGGAGCCTTATACAGTGAAGAAAGTCAGAAAGAAAAACACCAATACAGTATATTAATGCATATATATGGAATTTAGAAAGATGGTAACAATGACCCTATATGCAAGACAGCAAAAGAGACACAGATATAAAGAACAGACTTTTGGACTCTGTGGGAGAAGGCGAGGGTGGGATGATTTGAGAGAATAGCATTGAAACATGTATATTACCATATGTGAAATAGATCACCAGTCCAAGTTTGATGCATGAAACAGGGCACTCAAAGCTGGTGCACTGGGACAACCCTGAGGGATGGGATGGGGAGGGAGGTGGGAGTGGGGTTCAGGATGGGGGACACATGTACACCCATGGCTGATTCATGTCAATGTATGGCAAAAAGCCACTACAATATTGTAAAGGAATTAGCCTCCAATTAAAATAAATAAGCTAATTTTTTTTTTTAAAAAAAAGCTGTTGTTCTACATAAAAACTCTTAACAGTTCTTAGAAAGTTATTTCAAGGTATTGTATGTTTTTTCTTTTTGTTGAATATTCAGAATAGAGTTGCCAGTTTGGTTGCTGCTGCTGCTATTCATTGTTTTGGTAATCTCCCCCATCATTATCTCCATTTCCAGAATTTCCTTGGCTATACTTGTTCATAGTACCTTTTCTTTTAAAACATTTTTTTTTAATTTGTGAATGACATATGTAAATTATGAGCAGCTGCTATGTCACTTTCTTTTAAAATTAATTATTATAAAACTCAGCTATTATTTGATAGGTATCTTTTCTGTCTGTTCTCCTTATTAAGTACCTTACAACTAATAATATTTTAAGGTAATTTTCTCAAATTATCTAGGTTAGTAAAAGCAGTGATACATTTCATGCATTGTAAAACTAAATCCAGGGTCCTTGAAATGTTATCATCATCATCACTATCTGAGTGCTACAGATGCTTTCGGACCACATGGGACTCACTGTCTGTTCTTTTGGCTTTCCATTCAGTTCCCCATGCCCTTTTTCTCTTTGACCTCAGCCCTGGAATTGGAATTTGAGCCCTGAGGTTTACTCTTTAAAGGGATTTTTCTGTCAGCTCCTGCAGGGATGTCTGTGCAGCCTTTTGAAACCTCAATTCCTGAGAGACATTTTAGTATCAAGAATAGCAATTTAAGAACAGTGATTAAAGTAAACTCATTAGAAGCATTAGTCAAACTCACTTCCTGCTAGGTAAGAATGTAGATTTTAAATAAAGCAAGCCATTATCTCAAAGTGTGTTCTGTTGGAGAAGGAATTGGGTGTTGTATTAATATAGCCATATATATTTCTATGCTGATTTTAAATTTTAAAAATGTCTCCTCACACAGCCTCATTCAAATGACCAATCAAGGAAACTATTATTTTTAAAGAAAGAGCAGTTCAGATATCACTTGCTGTGCCATCTGTAAACAGCACACAGAACTTCTCCCAGACTGTAATCTCTCATTCAAATAATACTCGGGCTTAAGAGTAACAGTAATGATTATGCTTTTTTATACTTATGAACTACTTGCCTCTTGCATAGACTTTTAAATATTTCTAGGTGAATTATTCTCATCTAATCTTAAGAGACCAAAGACACTGACATTGGTATTATTTCTGTCGTACTCATTTGACCTATTGAATGAGTCAGTGTGTTTTGATTACAGCAATGCAAACATTGTCAGGGCTAAATCACGTAATATACTGTGATTATATTTCCTTTTTATAGGACTTGTACTTCTTTTCTCCTTCAAAGTTATTTTGTTATAACTTTCTAGGCATCTATCACTGTTTATTCTCATACTTTCAGCAAAGATACAATCTCTCAATACTTTAAGACACATTAAGGGACCTCTCATTTTCAACTTTTTTTTCGCAGACATCCTTTCCCAAGATCTCCGTCACCCTATTCTAACCTTCTATGCTATTTTCTAGACCTGTTGCTCATGGGAAGATAGGAGATTGAGCTGCTCTGGTTTTCTAACTGCTTTATGTATATACAGGCATTCAGCCAATATTCTTACTTTTAGCCCTGCGTTTACTGTCATTGTCACAAGTACCCAATGTTTCCAGGTCCTGGGGAGATTTTAGAGTTGGAACCTTGCAAATCAAGCTGTTTCTGGACTTCCCTACTATTTTTTGGTTGGGACTTTCTCCACTAAGTCATTTTCCACTCACCTATTGCATAGTTATCAGCTGTGATATAAAACCATATAAAATTCAGCATAAAGTTGACTTCACCTCAACTCTTTTAGACCCGAAAGATTCACTTTTTTCCCTAGAATCTGATCCTTCAGGTCAAGTATTGATGGAGACTTTGCTGCCAACTCCTGTTCAGTAATGTATATAGTCACATACAGTTCAAACACACCAAAGACTTTTTGGTATAAAGAACAAAAACTTACTGAGATAAAGTTAATCTTAGCTCATTAAAATTGTTAATGTACTCATAATCTAATGTATATGTTCTAAGTTTGTAAAGCAGTATAGTATCCAAAAATGAGATTTTTAAAGAGCTAGGATGGAAAGTTGCTAACATATGATCCCCTATGTTTGTATACCACTTTCCAGTTTGCAAAAGTGTTTTGAAATAGGTTGTTTAATTCACTACAGTACTCATTAAAAATATGTTGTGTAGGATTAATGTGTGTCAGGCATTATTGTGAGAAGTTAATCTCCATCAAAGCAGTTAACACACTAACATTTAAATAAGAATTCATCAAATGCTAGTAATTAATATGATTTTAACTAAAAAACAATAGTATTAATTGTACCTCAGGTGCAAAGAATTAAATTGATCATAATTCTTCCTGTGTTACATGTTCTCAATATACGTTCATGCTTGTCCTGCTTTTATTTAGATATTTACCTCTAATAATGCAATAAACACTCATAAGTCTATCACTAAAAATAAAAACCAGGACCTTGATAATAACATCCATGTAACTATACAGATGGTAGCCACCCCTACCAACTCATACTCTGAACTTCCCTCCCCTAGAGGTAACCATCACCCTGATTCCCATTCAGCATTCTCTTGCTTCCTTTCCTCTTGCTGTATGTAATCTCCTTTGGGACTTTATTTTTTTCACTTTGCTATAAAGTTTTATTCTTATTTTTGTGCACTGCTGTGGTATATCATGTCTGACTACTATAGAACTTTCCACTTTGTGTATTTACTTCAGTTTTTTTCACCTATGCTCCTGTTCATGGCCATTTGTTCTGTTTCCAGTTTTTCACTACTGGGACAAGTACCACTCTGAAAAGTCTTATATTTGTTGCCTGTTGTAATGGATAAGAGTTTCTCCTGAGTCTTTCCTAGGAGTGAAATCAATGGGTCTTAGGTTATGCAGAGGTTCCACTTTAGGAAGTAATGAAAAACCCTCTCCCAAATGAATTCTACTAAGATACACTCCCACCAACGGTGTATGAGATGCTATTAATTGCCATCCTGGCCAACACTTGGTGTCAGCAGTTCTTTAAATTTTTGTCAATAAAATGAAGGTAGGTGGTCTTGATTTGCATTTCTCTGATTACTGATGATGTGGAATATTTCTTCATAATGTTCCTGTTGGTAATAGTAATAATGAATATTTCATCATTAAAATATATTTGCCATAAGTTTTTGGCAAATACACTATTAAGCAAATTTTCTTCTATTCCTAGGGCTTCCCTGGTGGCTCAGTGGTAAAGAATCTGCCTGCAATGCAGGAGATGTAGGTTCGATCCCTGGGTCAGAAAGATCCCCTGGAGAAGGACATGGCAACCCACTCCAGTATTCTTGCCTGGAGAATCCCATGAACAGAGGAGCCTGGCAGGCTACAGTCCATTGGGGTCATGAAGTTGGACACAACTGAAGTGACTGAGCATGCACACTCATGCAATTCTATTCCTAGTCTAGGAATATTATTAGCTGTCCCTGTTGTGAGAGTTACATTCTAATTTCCTCCCTTGCCAGGGCTCACAACCCTGTTGCCATTGTTCTGCTCACTAGTGTAAAGACCTGTTATTTTACTGAGCCTGTCATGGGCCCTCCTACTCGCTACCTCTTCATATTTATTTACGCTTCTGGTTAAATCTTCATGGATCTGAACCTTTACTCTACTATGAGCTCAGCACTGCATTCAGAAAAAACTGTCATTTTATCTCATATGTGTAAGTTTACAAGAAAAGAGTCTATCTTTAGGTCATCTACATCATTGATTTATCAAACTTAACTGTTAATAGGAATCACTGAGGTCTTGTAAAAATGCATATTCTGATTAAGTGTATCTGGGATGGAGCCCAGGACTGTAGATTCCTAACAAGTTCTCAGGAGATGCCTGTGCTTTTAGTCTCTGAACCATACTTTGAGCAGCAAGCTTCTACCTCAACCAGAGTTGGAAACAGAATTCCAAAATCAGTTTTCACATTTGGTCCCCAAAGAAAAGCTTCTGTAGAAATTTTTTGGCCTACTCCTTCAGTGCTTCCCTAAATTCACTAAACAAATTCTGGTGTAGAAAACATTACAGTTTACAAATTGGAGCTTAATCTTAGCTAACAAGAGGGTTTACCTAAAGTTCTTACATCCTGACATATTGGCCAGTGGTTTTCAAATAGGAATTTAACATATTATAACTAAATGTGTATCACTGGGTATGAGACTGAATTTTTGCCATTCAAATGGCTTATATTGATCTGATACCTCAATTTGCCAAAATATTTTGGTATATGTTGGCTCATTTGATCCCTGCAACAAATCTAGGAAGCAGATGTAATGACATCATCTCTCTGCCAAGGATTTTTTTGTGAGGGTTAAATGGGATGATGCTCATAAAAACATTTAGTCACTGCTCGACATGTAATTAATCACTCAGAAAAGGTTATATTTTGCTTCTGTTATTCCTATTACTTACACTATATGCACGTATTTTTTTTTCAGGTCATAAAGCCTGAACCTTGATAGAGGTTGTTAAATGATATGTGATGTGATACATATGATCTTAATTATGGCCCAAGTGACCCAGGTTGTCTTTTCTTTTTAAAATGTTTTCCTCTATAATTTTTCATAACTAAAGTGATGTTTCCTTATCCTAATTAGTAAAGCAGTGAGAAAAATAGATGAATGATAATAGTCTCCCATCATTAGACTTCATTCCTGATCCCTTGACAGGATTCCCCAAAATGCTAATGACATTTATATAAGCATTTGTGCATTTTCTTTCAATGCAACCAAATACTTATTGACACATACATTTATACCAGAGGCATTTCCTGGATTGTTGCCTTGAAAAACAAATGGGATTTACTAAGATAAGTTGTTTGTTTTGCAACTTCCTATTGTCAGAGAATAATAACATCATGGGCATTTTACAGGACAATAGATTCCCTTTGTTTTATGTTTTAATATTTCTCTTTAATTCCCATGGAAGACATTTGGTTTTATGTAGTGAAGCAGTGATTCTATCTTTTACAAATGTGCAAATCTCTAATCTTGCCAAGTTGCAATTTTGTTTCAGTGAAGTTTCTGTCAATTTTGAAGGCAATACCAGGTTTATAAACTAATATATTGTTACAGTGTCATTTGGAATCAGACATGATAAATGCTCCTTATTTCTTTTCTATGATACTATATTCTTTAATAAACCCTTTTATTTTAAAAATAAAGATAACTTTTTTTTCAAACTATCAAACAAAAATGGTCACATACGAAATGATAAAATTTTTTTCAAAGTCATCCAGTGGGTAGTGGGATCACAGGGAGAGCAGTAGATAGGGGCATTAAGGAAATGTTCAGCCATAATTTGATAATCATTACAGATGAGTGATGGGTAAACTGTTACCCTTATTTTCATTTATGTTTGAAATTGTCTGTATTAACGAATTTAAATATATAAATTTTTGATGAGCAAAAATGTAAATTGAGAAAAATAACAACTTTATAATATCCAGTCTTCTGGACAGAGTGAAGAGTATACATGCCAATATTCATGCCTTCTCTGAGACAGTTTAGAAAAGGTTAGTAAAATGTTTTACCTACTACTAGAATAACTCTGGAGAAGGCAATGGCACCTCACTCCAGTATTCTTGCCTGGAAAATCTCATGGATGGAGGAGCCTGGTAGGCTGTAGTCCATGGGGTCGCTAAGAGTCGGACACGACTGAGCAACTTCACTTTCACTTTTCATTTTCATGCATTGGAGAAGGCAGTGGCAACCCACTCCAGTGTTCTTGCCTGGAGAATCCCAGGGACGGGGGAGCCTGGGGGGCTGCCGGCTATGGGGTCACACAGAGTCGGACACGACTGAAGCGACTTAGCAGCAGCAGCAGCAGCAGCAGAGTAACTCCACCATTTTATTGCTACAGGTTTTATGCTTATCCTTGCTGTCCTCAGTGGATAATTTTCCAACTGATTATTACTGGTATAGCAGGAAGCTGTTCATTTTTGCCTACTTCTGTTCTATCTGCCCATGTTAATTTATGTTAATACTTATCAAATACTTTGGTGTATATAATCCTATTAATTGTGTATTTGATGCAACATTAAAACCAAGATTAAATGCTTTACCATCTTAATTAGTGTCATGCACTGCCAAATATAAAAAATCAGAATAATTGGGGGAGGGGTGTGGTATAAGTCTTTATCTGGCTCCTACCTGGCTGACCTATCTTTTAGACATAGGATGACCACCTGTAGAATGGGACCTGGGCTTTGGGTGGAAAATTTAATGAGACAGGAGCAACAAGGGATGCAATAACAGCCATATAAAACTCAAATTTAGTACTGACTTTCAGATTTGAAAATATTTATTTGTGATTAAAGATGAGAAAGGTAGGTAAATGTAGCTATCAAACAGATTATTCATTGGATCAAAATCTTGAATATCAGCTTCTACATTTTAATTGACTTCAGTTCAGTTTAGTCATTCAGTCATGTCCAACTCTTTGCGACCCCATGGACTGCAGCACACCAGGCCTCCCTGTCCATCACCAGCTCCTGGAGTTTACTCAAACTCATGTCCACTGAGTCAATGATACCATCCAATCATCTCATCCTCTGCTGCCCCCTTCTCCTCCTGCCTTCGGTCTTCCCCAGCATCACGGTCTTTTCAAATGAGTCAGCTCTTGGCATCAGGTGGCCAAAGGATTGGAGTTTCAGCTTCAGCATCAGTCCTTCCAATGATTTCCTTTAGGATGGACTGGTTAGATCTCCTTGCAGTCCAAGGAATTCTCAGGAGTCTTCTCCAACACCCCAGTTAAAAAACATCAATTCTTCAGCTCCAGTTTTCTTTATAGTCCAACTCTAACATCCGTACATGACTATTGGAAAACCAATGCTTTGACTAGATGGACCTTTGTTGGCAAAGCAATGCCTCTGCTTTTTAATATGCTGTCTTAAGTGAAGTGAAACTCACTCAGTGGTGTCCGACTTTTTGCGACCCCATGGACTATACAGTCCATGTAATTCTCCAGGCCAGAATACTGGAGTGGGTAGTGTTTCCCTTCTCCAGGGGATCTTCCCAATCCAGGGATTGAACACAGGTCTCCTGCATTGCAGGCAGATTGTGTATCAACTGAGCTATCAGGGAAATATGCTGTCTAGGTTGGTCATAATTTTTCTTCCAATGAGCAAGCGTCTTTTAATTTCATGGCTGCAGTCACCATCTACAGTGATTTTGGAGCCAAAGAGAATAAAGTCTGTCACTGTTTTCCTATCTATTTGCAATGAGTGATGGGGCCAGATGTCATAATCTTAGTTTTCTGAATGTTGAGTTTTAAGCCAACTTTTTCGCTCTCCTCTTTCACTTTCATGAAGAGGCTCTTTAGTTCTTCTTTGCTTTTTGCCATAAGGGTGGTGTCATCTGCATATCTGAGGTTATTGATATTTCTCCTGGAAATCTTTTATTTTTTTGTAAATTAATTCATTTTTTTGTAATTGGAGGCTAATTACTTTACAATATTACTTTGATTTTTGCCATACATTGACATGAATCAGCCATGGGCGTACATGTGTTCCCATCCTGAACCCCCTCCCACCTCCCTTCCCATCCCATCCCTCAGGGTCATCCCAGAGCACTGACCCTGAGTGCCCAGTCTCATGTATTGAACCAAGACTAGTGATCTATTTCACATATGGTAATATACATGTTCTAGTGCTATTCTCTCAAATCATCCCACCTTTGCCTTCTCCCACAGAGTCCAAAAGTCTGTTCACTACATCTGTGTCTCTTTTGCCATCTCACATATAGGGTCATCATTACCATCTTTCTAAATTCCACATATATGCATTAATATACTGTATTGGTGTTTTTCTTTCTGACTTACTTCACTCTGTATGATAGGCTCCAGTTTCATCCACCTCATTAGAACTGATTCAAATGCATTCTTTTTAATAGCTGAGTAATATTCCACTGTGTATATGTACCACAGCTTTCTTATCCATTCATCTGCCAATGGACATCTAGGTTGCTTCCATGTCCTGGCTATTGTAAACAGTGCTGTGATGAACATTGGGGTACACGTGTCTCTTTCAATTCTCATTTCCATGGTGTGTATGCCCAGCAGTGGGATTGCTAAGTCATAAGGCAGTTCTAGTTCCAGGTTTGTAAGGAATCTCCACACTGTTCTCCATAGTGGCTGTACTAGTTTGCATTCCCACCAAAAGTGTAAGAGGGTTCCCTTTTCTGTGCACCCTCTCCAGCATTATTGTTTGTAGACTTTTTGATAACTGCCATTCTGACTGGGATGATATGGTACTTCACTGTGGTTTTGGTTTGCATTTTTCTGATAATGAGTGATGCTGAGCAGCTTTTCATATGTTTGTTAGCCATCTGTATGTCTTCTTTAGAGAAATGTCTGTTTAGTTCATTTTTTAATTCAGTCGTTAATATTCCTGTCATTGAGCTGCATGAGCTGTTTGTATATTTTTGAGATTAGTTCTTTGCCAGTTGCTTCATTTGCTATTATTTTCTCCCATTCTGAAGGCTGTCTTTTCACCTTGCTTGTAGTCTGCTTTGTTGTGCAAAAGTTTTTAAGTTTAATTAGGTGGCATTTGTTTATTTTTGCTTTTATTTCCATTACTCTGGGAGAAGGGTCACAGAAGATCCTGCTGTGATTTATGTCACAGAGCGTTTTGCCTATGTTTACCACTAGGAGTTTTATAGTTTCTGGTCTTACATTCATATTTTGAATACATTTTGAGTTTATGTTTGTGTATGGTGTTAGAAAGTGTTCTAGTTTCATTCTTCTACATGTATTTGACCAGTTTTCAGAGCACCACTTTTTAGAGAGATTGACTTTTCTCCACTGTATATTCTTGCCTCTTTGGTCAAAGATAAGGAGTCCATAAGTGCGAAGATCTATCTCTGGGCTTTCTGTTTTGTTCCATTGATCTATGTTTCTGTTTTTGTGCCAATACCATACTGTTTTGATGACTGTGGCTTTGTAGTATAGTCTGAAGTCAGGCAGGTTGATTATTCGAGTTCCATTCTTCTTTCTCAAGATTGCTTTGGCTATTTGAGGTTTTTTGTAATTCCATACAAATTGTGAAATTATTTGTTCTAATTCTCTGAAAAATACCATTGGTAGCTTGATAGGGATTGCATTGAATCTATAGATTGCTTTGGGTAATATACTCATTTTCACTATCCATGAACATGGTATATTCCACCATCTATTTGTGTCATCTTTGATGTCTTTCATCAGTGTTTAATAATTTTCTATATATAGGTCTCTTGCTTCCTTAGGTAGATTTATTCCTATGTATTTTATTCTTTTCGTTGCAATGGTGAATGAAATTTTCCCTTAATTTCTATTTCTGTTTTCTCATTATTAGTGTATAGAAATGCAAGGAATTTCTGTGCATTAATTTTATATCCTGCAACTTTACTATATTCATTGATTAGCTCTAGTAATTTTCTGGTGGTGTCTTCAGGGTTTTCTACATAGAGGATTATGTCATCTGCAAAGTGATAGTTTTACTTCTTCTTTTCCAATCTGGATTCCTTTTATTTCTTTTTCTTCTATGATTGCTGTGGCTAAAACTTCCAAAACTATGTTGAATAGTAGTGGTGAGAGTGGGCACCCTTATTTTGTTCCTGACTTTGGGAGAATTGCTTTCATTTTTCACAATTTTTTTTATTTTTATTTTTTCATTCATCTTTATTAGTTGGAGGCTAATCACTCCACAATACCGCACTAGTACAGTCAATTTTTCACAATTGAGGATGATGTTTGCTGTGGGTTTATCATATATGGCTTGTATTGTGTTGAGGTATGTTCCTTCTATGCCTGCTTTCTGGAGGGTTCATTAATAATAAATGAATATTGAATTTTGTCAAAGGGTTTCTCTGAATCTATTGAGAGAATCATGTGGTTTTTATCTTTTCATTTTTTAATGGGGTGTATCACATTGGTTGATTTGCAAATACTGAAGAATCACCGCATCTCTGGGATAAAGCCCACTTTGTCATGATGTATGAACTTTTTAATATGTTGTTGGATTCTGTTTGCTAGAATTTTGTTAAGGATTTTTGCACCTATGTTCACCAGTGATATTGACCAGCAGTTTTCTCTTTTTGTGGCATCTTTGTCTGGTTTTGGTATTAGGGTGATTGTGGCCTCATAGAATGAGTTTGGAAGTTTACCTTCCTCTACAATTTTCTGGAAGAATTTGAGTAGGATAGGTGTTAGCTCTTCTCTAAATTTTTGGTAGAATTCAGCTGTGAAGTCATCTGGTCCTGGGCTTTTGTTTTCTGGAAGATTTCTGATTACAGTTTCAATTTCCGTGCTTGTGATGGGTCTGTTAAGATTTTCTCTTTCTTCCTGGTTCGGTTTTGGAAAGCTATACTTTTCTAAGAATTTGTATGTTTCTTCCAAGTTGTCCATTTTATTGTCATATAGCTGCTGATAGTAGTCTCTTATTATCCTTTGTATTTCTGTGTTGTCTGTTGTGATTTTTCCATTTTCATTTCTAATTCTGTTGATTTGATTCTTTTCCCTTTTTTTCTTGATGAGTCTGACTAATGGTTTTTCTATTTTATTTATCTTCTCAAAGAACCAGCTTTTAGTTTTGTTGATTTTTGCTATGGTCTCCTTTGTTTCTTTTTCATTTATTTCTGCCTTAATTTTTATGATTTCTTTCCTTCTACTAACCCTGGGATTCTTCATTTCTTCTTTTTCTAGTTGCTTTAGGTGTAAAGTTAGGTTATTTATTTGATTTTTCTCTTGTTTCTTGATGTAAGCTTTTATTGCTATGATCATTCCCCTTAGGTCTGTTTTTACTGAATCCCATAGGTTTTGGTTGTCGTGTTTTCATTTTCATTTGTTTCTATGCATATTTTGATTTCTTTTTTGGTTTAGATGTGATTTGTTAGTTATTCAGAAGTGTGTTGTTTACTCTCCATATGCTTGTATTTTTAATAGTTTTTTTTTTCCTTTAGTTGACATCTAATCTTACTGCATTGTGATCAGAAAAGATGCTTGAGATGATTTTAAGTTTTTTGAATTTACCAAGGCTAGATTTATGACCCAGGATGTGATCTATCCTGGAGAAGTTTCTGTGTGGACTTGAGAAAAATGTGAAATTGACTGTTTTGGGATGAAATGTCCTATAGATATCAATTAGGTATAACTGGCTCGTTGCATCATTTAACATTTGTGTTTCCTTGCTAATTTTCTGTTTAGTTGATCTATGCATTGGTGTGAGTGGGATGTTAAAGTTTCCAACTATTATTGTGTTACTCTTAATTTCCCCTTTCATACTTGTTAGCATTTGCCTTACATATTGCGGTATTCCTATCTTGGGTGCATATATGTTTATAATTGTTATATCTTCTTCTTGCATTGATTCTTTGATCATTATACAGTGTCCTTCTTTATCTCTTTTCATGGCCTTTATTTCAAAGTTTATTTTATGTGATATGAGTATTGCTACTCCTGCTTTCTTTTGGTCTCCATTTGCATGAAATATCTTTTTCCAGCCCTTCTCTTTCAGTTTATATGTGTCCCTTGTTTTTAGGTGGGTCTCTTGTAGACAACATATATAGGGGTCTTTTCTTTGTATCCATACAGCCAGTGTTTATCTTTTGGCTGGGCATTCAACCCATTTACATTTAAGGTAATTATTGATAAGTATGATCCCATTGCCATTTACTTTGTCATTTTGGGTTCGAGTTTATAAACCTTTTCTGTGTTTCCTGTCTAGAGAAGATCCTTTAGCATTTGTTGAAGAGCTGGTTTGGTGGTGCTGAATTCTCTCAACTTTTGCTTGTCTGTAAAGCTTTTGATTTCTCCTTCATATTTGAATGAGATCCTTTCTGGGTACAGTAATCTGGGTTGTAAGTTTTTCCTCTTTCATGACTTAAATATGTCCTGCCATTCCCTTCTGGCTTGAAGAGTTTCTATTGAAAAATCAGCTGTTACCCTTATGGGGATCACTTTCTGTATTATTTGTTGCTTTTCCCTTGCTGCTTTTAATATTTGCTCTTTGTGTTTGATCTTGGTTAGTTTGATTAATGTGTGTCTTGGATTGTTTCACCTTGGATTTATCCTGTTTGGGACTCTCTGGGTTTGTTGGACTTGGATGGCTATTTCCTTCCCCATTTTAGGGAATTTTTTAACTATTACCTCCTCAAATATTTTCTCATGGCCTTTCTTTCCATCTTCTTCTTCTGGGACTCCTATGATTCAAATGTTGGGGCATTTAACATTGTCCCAGAGGTCTCTGAGGCTGTCCTCATTTCTTTCAATTCTTTTTTTCTTTTTTTACTCTCTACTTCATTTATTTCCACCATTCTATCTTCCACCTCACTTATCCTATTTTCAGCCTCAGTTATTCTGCTCTTGGCTCCCTCCAGAGTGCTTTTGATCTCAGTTATTGCATTATTCATTATTGATTGACTCTTTTTTATTTCTTCTAGGTCCTTGTTAAACATTTCTTGCATCTTCTCAATCCTTGTCTCTAGTCTATTTATCTGTAACTCCATTTTGTTTTCAAGATTTTGGATCATCTTTACTATCATTATTCTGAATTCTTTTTCAGGTAGACTCCCTATCTCCTCCTCTTTTGTTTGGTTTGGTGGGCATTTATCATGTTCCTTTACCTGCTGAATATTTCTCTGCCTTTTCATTTTGTTTAGGTTGCTGTGTTTGGGGTGGCCTTTCTGTATGCTGGAAGTTTGTGGTTCCTCTTTATTGTGGAGGTTCCTCCTTGTGGGTGGGGTTGGACGAGTGGCTTGTCAAGGTTTCCTTGCTAGGGAAGTTTGCATCAGTTGTTTGGTGAGTGGAGCTGGATCTCTTGCCTCTGAAGTATCCAGTAGTGAGTTTTGAGGTGTTTATGGGTTTTGTGTGACTATGGGAAGCCTTATTTTAACGCTGAGTGCTATGTTTCTGCATTGTTGGAGAATTAGTGTGGTATGTCTTGCACTGGAACTTGTTGGCTCTTGGGTGGAGCTTGGTTTCAGTGTAGGTGTGGAGTCTTTTGGTTGAGCTCTTGTTCATTAATCTTCCCTGGAATCATGTGTTTTCTGGTGTTCTTAAGTTTTGTATTTAAGCCTCCTGGCTCTGGCTTTCAGTCTTATTCTTACAGTAGCCTCAAGACTTCTCCAACCATACAACACAGATGATAAAACATCTAGGTTAATGGTGAAAAGATTCTCCACAGTGAGGGACACCCAGAGTGTTTCACAGAATTGCATGGAGAAAAGGAAAGGGAGGAGGGAGATAGAGGTGACCAGGAGGAGAAGAGGGGAGTCAAAAAGGGAGAGACCAATCTAGCCAGTAATCAGTTCCCTAAGTGTTCTCCACAGCCCAGAACACCCAGAGAGATTCACAGAGTTAAGTAGAGAAGAGAAGGGGGGAGGGAGGAGACAGAGGTGCCCTGGGGGAGAAAGGGAGAGTCAAAAGTGGGGAAAGCAATCAAACCAGTAATCAAACCCCTAAGCAAAAATGTGTACTGAAGATTTGATTCTTAAAGGTACAGAATTGATAACAAATACCAAAAAAGCAAAGATTAAGAATCTAGAGTAGATGTTAGACTCTGAAAATACAATATTAAAAATACAAAACAAAATCAATCACAAAAATTATAAAATATATATATATATGAAATTTGCTTTTAAAAATAGGGTCTTTTTTTTGCAAGGTAATAGTAGGTTATAAAAATGAAAATTAAAGGAGTAATAAAGAACTTTAAAAAAAAAAATTTAAAAATGATAATAGTAAAAATATATCTAGGAATTTCTCTGGAGCTGTTGAGGGCAGTGTGGGGTCAGTTCAGTTTCAGATAGTTCCTTGTTCCAGCTTATACTTCTTCTCAAGGTCTATAGGCCCCTTCCAATGCTTAGTCAATGTTAACTACAGGGTTTTAATCTGTTGCACCTGTCACTTCCAGAGCAGAGAGAACTTTCCACTCTTTGTTTATTTTGGCTTCCTCTGTTTACAAGTCTCTTCAGTGTCTAATTTCTGCCCTGACACAAGGGGGCAAAGGTGGTCACTTATTTAGGCTCACTTGTTCAGTTGTGCTGTGGGGAGGGAGGAATACTGCAAACAAATATCACTGGCATGTGTGGGGAGTGCTCACAGTGTATGGACCACACTGGGTTTGCCCCTGCTCAGGGTGTGTGTGTGATTTCCCAGTCTACATTACTCAGGCTACAGGTTGCGCTGTAGAGGAACTGTCCAAAGCAGGCCCTGCATTTTGTGCACTTTCCAGGTCTAAGCTGCTCAGGTTCTCAGGTACTCCACAAAGGCACAGACTCAGTGGGGCGTGCGTTTTGTGCCCTTCCCAGGTCTAGCAGCTCAGGTGACCAGGTGCTTGGTAAGCGCACTGTCCCAGGTGGGCTGTGTGTCTTAATCACCTCCCTGGTCCCAGCCGCTCGGTTTCCCAGGTGCACAGAAAGAGTACCTTCTCAGGTCTGCCGTGTGACTCCTCTGGGGAGCAACCCTTCTGGCAACATGCCAGGCCTCCCTGTCCATCACAAACTCCCAGAGTTTACTCAAACTCATGCCCATCGAGTTGGTGATGCCATCCAGCCATCTCATCCTCTGTCATCCCCTTCTCCTCCTGCCTCCAATCCCTCCCAGCATCAGGGTCTTTTCCAATGAGTCAAACTCTTCACATGAGGTGGCCAAAGTATTGGAGTTTCAGCTTCAGCATCAGTCCCTCCAGTGAATACCCAGGACCTATCTCCTTCAGGATGGACTGGTTGGATCTCCCTGCAGTCCAAGGGACTCTCAAGAGTCTTCTCCAACACCACAGTTCAAAAGCATCAGTTTTTCGGTGCTCAGCTTTCTTCACAGTCCAACTCTCACATCCATACATGACCACTGAAAAAACCATAGCCTTGACCAGACAGACCTTTGTTGGCAAAGTAATGTCTCTGCTTTTTAATATGTTATCTAGGTTGGTCATAACTTTCCTTCCAAGGAGTAAGCATCTTTTAATTTCATGGCTGCAGTCACCACCTGCAGTGATTTTAGAGCCCCCCCCCCAAAAAAAAATAAAGTCTGACACTGTTCCACTGTCTCCCCATCTACTTCCCATGAGGTGATGGGACCAGATGCCATGATCTTAGTTTTCTGAATGTTAAGCTCTAAGCCAACTTTTTCACTCTCCTCTTTCACTTTCATCAAGAGGCTTTTTAGTTCCTCTTCACTTTCTGCCATAAGGGTGGTGTCATCTGCATATCTTGAGGTTATTGATATTTCTCCCTGAAATCTTGATTCCAGCTTGTGCTTCTTCCAGACCAGCATTTCTTATTATGTACTCTGCATATAAGTTAAATAAGCAGGGTGACAATAGGTTAGAGCTTTTCAAGGGAAAGTTCTCTCTCTCTCTCTCTCTCTTTTTTTCTCTCTCTGGCTATCCCACAGTTTGGGTTGCTATCTCATGTTAGCTCCCTCAGATTGTCCTCAGGGCATTCAGGCCTGGTCTTTACCCTAAGCATGCAACCACACCTACCTGTTCAGCCCCTCTGCCACCACTTGCTGGTGGCGGAGGCAAGCATCTGGGCTACTTCTCTGCTGTGAGTTGCAGTTAGGCATGTATCCTATGTTTTTTTTTTCTCCTCCTGGTTATGTTGCCCTTTGAGATTCCAGAAGTCCTCACAGACCCACTAGTGAGAGGGTTTCCTGGTGTTTGGAAACTTCTCCTCCTTCACGACTCCCTCCCCGGGACAGGTCTCCATCCCTAACTCTTTTGTCTCTCTTTTTGTCTTTTATATTTTGTCCTACCTCCTTTTGAAGAGAATGGGCTGCCTTTCTGGGTGCCTGGTGTCCTCCGCCAGCATTCAGAAGTTGTTTTGTGGAAGTTGCTCAGCATTCAAATGATCTTTTGATGAATTTGTGGGGGAGAAAGTGGTCTCCCCATCCTATTCCTCTGCTATCTTCTCTCCTGGAAATCTTGATTCCAGTTGTGCTTCATCCAGCCCAGCATTTCTCATGATGTACTCTGCATATAAGTTAAATAAGCAGGATGACAATATACAGCCTTGATGTACTCCTTTTCCTATTTGAAACCAGTTATTGTTCCATGTCCAGTTCTAACTGTTGCTTCCTGACCTGCATACAGATTTCTTAAGAGGCAGGTCAGGTGTTTAGGACTGCCTCTAGCTTCTCTATGAATGTGGGTTTTTTTTTAATATATATATATATATAGAATCAGAAGTCATTATTTTATAATCCCTTGTATTTGTTTTTCAAATTGAACTTTAGACAAGTATTTTTTTTACATTATTTGTGTGATCCTCAAGAGAAATATTTTGATAGAGAAAGAATAATATTATCTATTTGGTAGAACTATAGTGAAGCCCAGTGAAATAAATCAAAGGAAACCATTTAGCAAAATATCTGATAAATTTTTAAGAAATCAGTATATCCTTGTCATTTTTGTTATTATGTAGTGGTGGTTTTGTCTCTAAGTCAGGTCTAACTCTTGTGACCCCATGGACTGTAGCCCACCAGGCTCCTCTGTCCATGGGTTTCTCCAGGCAAGAATACTGGAGTGGGTTGCCATGCCCTTTTCCAGGGGATCTTCCCGACCCAGGAATAGAACCTGGGTCTCCTGCATTACAGGCAGATCCTTTACCAACTGAGCTACAAGGGAAGCCCTTGTTATTCTGTATATTATTGCTAACATTTTGCCTCACTATCTCCTTGCATATGTTCTGAAACTTCTGAATTGAGAATGTTCAGAGATATTCAAAATTCACAGAATGTAAGCAGCCCAAATTAAAGCTATTCTCATTTCATATCTTCATTAGTATTTTAAATATGAAAGCAATACTCTTTCATGCTAAATAGGAAAATTATGCAAGGCTAAATTTTAAAAGATTGTATCTTTCCTTTATTTCCCTTTATTCTTATCTCCTTATTAATTTTTAACAAATGCCTGCAGTCTGTACATAATGAAACATTCACAGGTATATCTCACTTTTCAGTGTTTTGTTTTATTGCACTTCATAGATATTGCAGTTTTTATTGAAAGTTCTTGGCAACCCTGCATCGAGGCTACTGGCACCATTTTTCCAACAGCATTTGCTCACTTCATGTCTCTGTGTCACACTTTGGTAATTCTCAGAATATGTCCAACTTTTTCATTATTATTATATGTAATAATGGTGATCTGTGATCAATGATTTTTGATGTTACAATTGCAAAAAAGATTGGGACTTGCTGTAGACTCAGATGATGTTTAGCATTTTTTAACAAAGTATTTTTAATTAACATATGCACATTTTTAAGACATAGCATTATCGCACATTTAATAGACTATACTATAGTGTCAACATAATTTTTCTATGCACTGGAAATCCAAAAAAAATATATGACTTGCTTTATTGCAGTGGTCTGGAACCAAACCCACAATATCTCTGAGGTATATCTATGTAAATGCATGAACATATATGATGGAGTTGGTGGTTTTCATTTGCTTCAACATGGAATCATTCTGTCTACGTTTCTACTGTCCTTTTCCCAATGCAGATATATATGTATGCATATAAAAAACTTCATGTTTCATGCTTGACTATTCAATCATTTAGTTAACATGGAAGTATTAGCATAATATGGGAATTAAATTATTAACTTGTACATTTTATAAAAATATTCATGTTGACTGATATCATTTGCGTTGTTAATACTGTTTCTTAAAGACTTAAATAAGTTTTGAGGCACATTCCACGGTTTAAATCGTCATGGTTTGGGTAAAATAATACTTTGTACTCTGATGAATATCCTCCTCTATTCTCCTTTCCTGAAGTTATTCTGTATTGATTTTATGTTGAATAGAATTATATATATTTAAGGAGTATGACATGATGACTTTATATGCATACACAGAGTGAAATAATCACTATAGTCAAACTAGTGATATATTAATCTCCTTCACATAGTTATCACTTTTTGTGGTAAGAGTACCTAAAGTCTATTAGCTATTTTCCAGTGTTCAGTACAGCGTTATTAACTAGTCATCATGCTATACACTAGATCTTCAGAAACTTATCCAACATAAACACCACTTTGTACACTTTGATGAATATCCCATTTCCTCCACATTCCCCACTCCTGGAAACTACCATTCTACTCTCTCCTTCCATGTATTTGATTTATTTAGATTACACATATGATTGAGATTGTATATTTTTTTTCCTTTTATGTCTGGCTTACTTCACATAGCATAATGTTCTCAAGGTTCATCTATATAATTTCTTTACCCATTCATCTGTCAATAGACACAGGTTGTTTACATATCTTGGCTATTGTGAATAATCCATGCAGTGAACATGGAAGTAGAGATATCTCTTCAAGGTATTGATTTCATTTACACTGGGTATACACCAAGAAGTTAAATTGCTGGATCATCTGCTGGTTCTATTTTTAGTTTTTTTGAGGAACTCCATACTGTCTTCCATAATTTACATTTCTATCAAGAATGCACAGGCATTCCCTTTCCTGACATTCTTGCTAATACTTATCTTTTTTCTTTTTATAAATAGTCATCTTAACAGTTGTGAGGTGATATCTCATTGTAGTTTTGATTTGCATTTCTTTAATGATTAGTGATGTTGAGCATCTTTTCTTGTCCCTGTTGGTAATTTGCATGTCTTTTGGAAAAATGTATTTTCAGGTCCTTTGCCCATTTTTTTATTGGGCAGTTTTTTTTTCTATTAAGTTTCTTGAGTTCCTTTTATATTTTGGATATTTATCCATTGTCAGATTTATGGTTTGTAAATATTTTCTCCCAATTCATAGGCTGCCTTTTCATTTTATTGATTGTTTCTTTTACTGTACAGACACTTTTTAGTTTGATGTAATCCCATTTTCAGAGAAGGCAATGGCACCCCACTCCAGCACTCTTGCCTGGAAAATCCCATGGATGGAGGAGCCTGGTGGGCTGCAGTCCATGGGGTCGCTAAGAGTCGGACACGACTGAGCGACTTCACTTTCACTTTTCACTTTCATGCACTGGAGAAGGAAATGGCAACCCACTCCAGTATTCTTGCCTGGAGAATCCCAGGGACAGGGGAGCCTGGTGGGCTGCCGTCTATGGGGTCGCACAGAGTCGAACACAACTGAAGCAACTTAGCAGCAGCAGCAATCCCACTTGCTCTTGTTAGAATTGTTGATGTCTTGTCCAAAAAAGAATTATTGTTAAAGACAATATCAAGGAGCTTTTTATGTGTTTTCTTCTAGCTTTATGGTTTCGGGTCTTAATGTTAAATCTTAATCCATTTTGAGTTGATTTCTGTGTGCTATAGGATGTGTCCAATTTTATTCTTTTGTATGTGGATATCCAGTTTTCCCAGTACCATTTTTTTTGAAAAGGCTTTTCTTTCTCCATTGTCTGTTCTTGGTATTCTTGTGTAAAATTTGTTCAGTCTATATGCTTAGGTCGATTCTGGGCTCTATACTCTATTCCACTCGTCTTTTGTGTCTTTTTTATACCACTACCACCTAGTTTTGATTACTGTATGTTTGTAATATACTTTGAAATAAGAAAAAGAGATGCCACAAGCTTTGCTCTCCTTGCTCAAGATCACTGTGGCCAGTCGAGGTATTTTCTGGTTCCAAACAAAGTTTAGGACTGTTTTTTTCTTTTTCTATGAAAAATGCCAGTTGTATTTTGATATTGATTACATTGGATTGGTAGATCACTTGGACATTTTAACAATATTAGTTCTTCCAATCAATGAGCAAAAAACAGCTTTCCATTTATTTGTGTCTTATTCCATTTCTGTCATCAGTGTCTTAAACTCCCAGTGTGCAGATTTTTCACCTTCTTGCTTAAAATTATTCCCAAGTATTATTTATTATTTTTGGTGCTATTGTAATGGGATTTTTCTCTTGATTTCCTTTTCTGATAGACCATTACTGATGTAAAGAAATACAACTGATTTTTGTATATTGTTTTTGTATCCTAAACTTATCCTAAAGGCAGGAGGAGAAGGGGACAACAGAGGATGAGATGGTTGGATGGCATCACCAACTTGATGGACATGAGTTTGAGCAAGCTCCAGGAGTTGGTGATGGACAGGGAAGTCTGGCATGCTGCAGTCCATGGGGTTGCAAAGAGTCAGACACGACTGAGTGGCTGAGCTGATCCTAAACTTTACTGAATTTTGTTTTTTTATTCTGTTTGTATGTGTGTATGTGTGTGGTTAGTCTTTAGGGTTTACACATATAGAATCATGTCATCTGCAAAAAAAATAATCTTACTTCTTTTCCATTGTGGATGCCTTTTATTTCTTTTCCTTGTCTGATTATTAGTATTTCCAATACTATGTTGAATAGAAGTAGTAAGATTGAACATCTGTGCTTTGTACCATATTTAAGAGAAGATTTTAGTTTTTTCCCATTGATTCTGATGTTAGCTATGGCCTTCATAAATGACATTTATTTTGTTGAGGAAATTTCCCAATATACTTATTTGGTTAAAACTTTAATTTTTATTTCCTTTATTTTTGGCTGCACTGGGTCCTCCTTGATATGTGTGGGCTTTCTCTAGTTGCAGTGAACAGGGGCTACTCTTCATTGCAGTACACAGACTTCTCATTGGGGTGGCTTCTCTTGTTTCAGAGCACAGGCTCTAGGTTCATGGGCTTCAGTAGTTGTGGTACACATGCTCAGTAGTTGTGGCTTGCAGGCTCTAGAGCTTGGGCTCAGTAGTTGTGGCGTACTGGCTTTGGTTTCCTGCAGCATGTGGAATCTTCATGGACCAGGGATTGAACCCGTATCCCCTGCATTGGCAAGTGGATTCTTATCCACTGTGCCACTAGGGAAGTCTAAGAGTTCTTATCATGAGTAGATGTTGAACTTTGTGAAACACTTTTTTCTGCATCTATTGAGACCATCACAAGTGTGGTTTTTTTTTTAAGTTTTTCTGTTATGTGGTATATCATAGTGATTGATTACATATGTTGAAACAACATTGCATCCAGTTTTAAATCCCACTTGGCTATGGTGTATAATCTTTTTGATGTGTTGTTGAATTTGTTTGGCTAGTATTTTATTGAGAATTTTTGCATCTATGTTCTTCAGAGATTTTGGCCCGTAGTTTTCTTGTGGTTCCTTTTCTTTAAAACCCTCAGCAGTTTATTTATGCACAGGAACTTTAACATAACTTATTTGATTTTCCCCTACCCACAGAAGTTCATAATACTGAATATTTCCTGTAGGGAGCCTAGGAATATAGCTAAGTTACTTTTTATATCATTAATGTAATATTTATGTTTTTCTTCATTGGTCCTCAAAAATTCTAGCTAAACTTTTCTTGGAGATACTATAAATTTTGTTTTTGTTATGAGTGGGTTCATTACCTAATATCTTTTCAAATAAATACTTAAATAACTTAAAGGGAACTTTTGATATTCCTGTTACCCAGTAATGTATCTTTTTTCATTTATCACTTGATTTGAGGCTTATGAGTACATACATACATATAACTGATGCCTCAAATTATAAACTGAAATCACAAAGCATATGTATTATTATGCTATGTGCTACCACACTTTCCCATACACAAGAAGTCACCCAGTAGCTTTACTTTCGGGACCATGTCTCCTAGCCACTCCTCAGCATGTTATTTAAAAGAGAAATGTTTACGTTTGTTGAAAAACTTGTGAAATCTGTGTCCTCGATTACATGGCTATATGGATTTTGCTCTCTGCTTTTCTAGGATTTCCTGGGCAGCTTCCTGAAACTCAGGTCACTAAAGATCTTCTGTTGTAACAAATCCTAAGCTAGTAATGGTAGTGCCTAAGTCAAGATTCTCCACAGAAACAGAAGAGGAGAAAGATAGGGATAGATAGATGGATGAATAGATAAATAGATGATAGATAGATAGAGATTTGATGACTGGCTCATGCAGTTCTGACTTGAAAATCTGTAGAGCAGGGTAGCAGGACAGAGATCCAGAGAAAAGTTGTTTCAGTCTTGAGTACAAAATCTGTAGGGTAGACCTGTCAGGCTGGAAACTCAAGCATGCATTCTGTGTTGCAGCCTTGAGGTAAAATTGCCTCTTCTTCAAGAAACCTCAGTCTTTGCACTTCAGAACTGACTGATTAGATGAGACCCACCAAAATTATGGATGATAATTTGCTTTACTCGAAGTCTAATAATTAAAACTTAACCACATCTTTTGCAGCAACATCTAGATTAGTGGGCAGCATGACCTAGCCTAGTTGACACAAAAAATTAATCATCACCCTTAACAAGGAAGGATTACTCAAGGCATTTAAACCCTACATACGTAGATCAGGAGGTGTTAAATGAAATTCAACATGTATATTCTTAGAAATTGTGATTTGTTACACATGAAAAAATTTTGTCTTAATAAACTGAATTATGTTTTCTGATCGTTTTCAGGTCACCAAAATACTCCCCATTTTGTTGGCTCACTTGACACTTGGGACACATCTGTGATGTGGAAGTAATTATTGTTTGTTGTCAGAATTAAATGGGCCACTTTACATGGAAGCAACCAACAAGCTTCTGGATAGTAAATGAGCACACAATGAAAGTTGACAGTTGTTTCACTTTTACTATTATTAATACTAAGAGCATTTTTTTTTTATTTTCACAAAAAAGAAATTTCGAGGCTGTGATCATTATGTAAGTGATGAAGCAAAGGTAGAAAGCAATCAATTTTTCTATATTTTCTTCTAGTAAAAAAGTTTCAGTATTTTAAACTACAAAGGTATTACTTATATTAAATAGTAAAAAGGACAGATAGGTAAAGAAAATTTATTAATCTCCACCAATAGTGTGAAAACCAAACTCACTAATACTTTGTTGTAGGAACTTGCAACTTAATAGTGGAAGTTAATGTTAGCAATTGAGGAGTGTTCAGAGAACCAAAATCCTGGCCATTCATTAAGTATAATATTTTTAATTTTTGTTTTTATTAAAACCTTAAAATTATCTTATTTCTAATATAGTTCTTAAAGGTTACTTTCTGTGTACAGTTATTATAAAACATTGGCTATATTCCCCATGTTGAACAGTATGTTATTGAACCTATCTTATACTCAGTTGTTTGTACCTCCCACTTACCCACTCTTTTATTGCCCCCCCCACTGGTAACCATTAGTTTGTGCTCTAGATATATGAGTCTGCTTCTTTTTTATTATATCCACATATAGTTAGTTGTGTTTTTAGATTCCACATATAAGTGAGATCATACAGTATTTGTCTTTCTCTGTCTGACTTATTTCACTTAGCATAATGCTAATCCATGTTGCAGATGACAAGATTCTTTTAATGAGTGGGTAATATGCCATCTGCATATATTTACCACATCTTCTTTATCCATTCATCTGTTGATGAACAACACTTAGGTTGTTTCCAGATCTTGGCAATTGTAAATAATGCTGCTGTGAACATTGGGGTGCATGTATTTTTTCAAATTATTGCTTTTGTTTTGTTGTTGTTTTTCAGAAATATACCCAGGAGTGGAATTGCTGGGTCATGTGGTAATTCTATTTTTAGTTTTTTGAGAAACCACCATATTGTTTTCCACAGTGGCAGCACCCATTTACATTCCCAGTAACAATGTACAAGAGTTCCCTTTTCTCCACACTCTCACCAACATTCATTATTTGTATTCTTTTTGACGATAGCCATTCTGACAGGTGTGAAGTGATATCTCACTGTGGTTTTGATTTGCATTTCCCTGATGATTAGTGATGTTGAGCATCTTTTCATATGCCTGTTGGCCATCTGCATTTCCTCTTTGGAAAAATGTCTATTCAGGTCTTCTGCCCATTTTTAATGGGTTGTTTGTTTTTTTTTTGATGTTGAGTTGTATGAGCTGTTTATATATGTTGGATATTAATCCCTTATCAGTCATATCATTTGCAAATATTTTCTCCCATTTCAGTAGGTTGACTTTTTGTTTTGTCAGTGGTTCCCTTTGCTGTGCAAAAGCTTTTAAGTTTAATTAGTCCCATTTGTTCATTTTTGCTTTTATTTCCTTTAGGAGGTGGATCCAAAAATATTGCTGCAATTTATGCCAAAGAGTGTTCTGCCTATGTTTTCCTCAAGGAGTTTTATAGTATCCAGTCTTACATTTAGATCTTTAATCCATTTTGAGTTTATTTTTGTATATGGTGCTTAGAGAATGTTCTAATTTCATTCTTTTACATGTAGTTGTCCAGTTTTCCCAGCACCACTTATTGAAGAGACTGTCTTTTCTCCATTGTATATTCTTGCCTTCTTTGTTGTAGATTAATTGACCATAAGTGATTGAGTTTATTTCTGGGCTCTCTATCAATTGATCTATGTGTTTGTTTTTGTGCCAGTACCACACTGTTTTTATGACTGTAGCTTTGTAGAGTAAACTGAAATCAGGGAGCCCAATTCCTCCACCTCTGTTCTTCTTTCTCAGGATTATTTTGGCTATTTGGGGTCTTTCATGTTTCTATGCATTTTAAATTTATTTGTTCTAGTTCTGTGAAAACTGCCATTGGTATTTTGATAGAGATTGCATGTAATTTATTGCCTTGGGTAGTGTTGTCATTTCAACAGCATTGATTCTTACAGTCCAAGAACACAGTGTATCTTTTACTCTGTTTCTGTTGTCTTCAATTTCTTTTATCAGTGCCTTATAGTTTCCAGGGTATAGATCTTTTGCCTCCTTAGGTAGGTTTATTTTAGGTATTTTATTCTTTTTGATATGATGATAAATGGTGTTGTTTTCTTAATTTCTCTTTCTGATACTTCATTGTTAGTACATTGTTAGTACAATTTCTGTTGTATTTCTATATATTAATTTTTCATCCTACAACTTTACTGAATTCATTGATGAGCTCTAGTAATTTTCTGGTGAGTAAATATTTGTTATAATTTCTTTATTAGTCTTGTTTATTCTAAAAGCACATGTTTTTATCTGCTCTATATGAATCAGAATCACTTTTACTTGGAATATTTGCATGAAGAATTCATGTACAAAATAAGTCACAAAATAAGAAAATGGCCCATTTTGCTTTTTAAAAAAATATTTTCTGTATTTAAAAATAAGTATAACATTCCCTCATAAAAATTAAAAAGCCGATCCCTCTGCATTTCCCTATTTCCACTGTCCTGCCTTAATGTTACATGTGCCAGCAGCATAATTTCACAATTTTACATGTGCAAGCAAATGCATAATCAACCTGCTGAAATCAGAGAAGGGCGTGTTTGATTGTTACTTTTTTCTCAAAAATTGACATCATACAGTGTGGATTTCTCCATAACTTGCTTTTCTTATCTAATAGCTCTGTCAGTTCATTTTGCAGGGTTTTATGTTCTAAGATTCAGTATTTCCATAATGCATAATACAATTGTAAAGTGTATGTTTAAATTGTTTAAGTCCATAAATATGGAATTTTCCCAATAACATTTGAGCTACCAACTTATGTCTGTAATTTTGAATCAATAATAAATTGTTTTATTATTTTATCTTTACAGTAACTGTTAGTATCTTACAAAAAATATCCCTCATTGATCTTCTTAATGGAGGTTTTTCAGAAAGGTCATTTACTATTCCAAATGAACTTTAATATCTTTGTTTTGAATGTTTAAAAATGTCACATTATTTTTAATTACCATAAAAATATAAATGGACTTGAGGAAAACTTAACTACCTAATTCAATTTTCTTATATTACTCATTGATTTTTAGTTTATTTTCTTTAGTTTGAGGTTTCTATGCAAGTAAGTCTATCACCTCTACATTTTTCTACATTGCCACATTAAAGCAGTCAACACTTCACATTTTTCACCCACCCACACCTTCCTTGCCCTCGTACACCCTCTGAATAGTCAATATTAATAGGTTTGCTATTAATGCCTTCCCAGGTGGCACAGTGGTAAAGAATCTGCCTGCCAATGTAGGAGATGCAAGAGATGTGGGTTCAATCCCTGGGTTGGGAAGATCCCCTGGAGAAGAAAAAAGACATACATATATGTGTGTGTGTGTGTGTATGTGTATACATGCATATATATATTTATATACACATGCATATATATGTACATATATATACATACATATATAGTATTATAGTATTTAATATTAAAATGTAATTATATTCAATATATTCTCCAAAGTATTCTGCATCATACTATTATACTTACTTAGTTCACAACACATCATTAACAATTCTGTAGGCCTTTAGATTAAGATTTTATGTTTTAAAATTCAAGTTTTTAGCTTATGTGGAAATTATTTGCATATATGCTCAATTGGTTTTAACATTTTCCCCTGCAACTATAAAATTTTACCACAGCATTTTGAGCCACTAGTTTTGTTGCATATTCTCTCTCACATTCTTGAGTTGATGCCATGTTTATTTGAATTACAGTTTTAGAATAAAATTTGAAGGCAGATATCATCCAACTTGGAGGAATTTTCTTTAAATGTTTAACCATTTTCAGTTGTCAAGATGAAACTGAATATCTTTCTTCTAATGGAAAAATGTTAGCTTTAAACATTTAACATAATTAACTCTACAGTATTGGACCTCCCAGGATTATAAATATACATGTGTTGATTTTTATATTCAGAAAAGTTTGGGAGCTTTTTTCAAAGGAATTGTGACTAATTTTCACTAATTTGATTCCTAGTTATTTTCATTTTTAAGATGTTTTCTGCTATCAGTAGATTTTTATCTAATTTCCTCTGGAAAATAAATATTAGTGCTATATAGAAAACTACTATTGTATTATTTTGTTTTCTGCTTGCTCACTAAGATATGAGTTCTCATCATTCTTCAGTAGATTATTTTGGGTTATGTACATTAATCATAATATCTTATAGAGCTTGCGCTGCAACATTACACATCATCACAGTTGATAAGGGCTACTTGTTGCTGTACAGAGAAGATCAGATAATACCTTTGCTTTTGAGTATTTCTTCCTCCATTTTCTACATTTTTTTCTCTTGTATATCTGCACCCTCAGGTAAATTTTTTGGGTGGATCTGCTACCATCAAAAGTGGCCTTTTTGTATAAAATAATCATTTTAAAATAGAACTTCAAATAAGCTAGAAGGAAAATTTACTCAAAGTACTTATATTGGTGTCAGGTAACAATATAGTTTCTAAGTAGGAAAAAACTACAAATGTGTTTCACTAGACATAGAATCAAATTTGTTTCCATTAACCTAGTCAGTTATATAAAAAAAAAAAAAAACAAAGAGCCTTCTGTGTCTCTCAGATACAATGCTAGAGGGACTATAGATAGGAGAAAAAATGTCTTCCTTCAAATGTTGAAAAATATCAGCTTGATACTGAAGGAGTATGTTTTCAAAGATAAAGGAAATGATGCACAAGACTCAAAGAATTTGATTTTCATAGTTGCTTTATCTTTTCTTAATGTTCAGTCCAGCCACTCAGTCATGTCTGACTCTGTGACCCCATGGACTGCAGCACGCCAGGCTTCCCTGTCTATCACCAACTCCTGGAGCTTGCTCAAACTCATGTCCATTGAGTCAGTGATGCCATCATCCTGTTATCAACTTAAAATCTACTGTCATAGATATAATTTGTTATATGTAACCTTCATGGTAACCACAAAACAAACAAATACACAAACAAAAAAACTACAGTAAATACAAAAAAGATAAGCAGAAAGGAATATAAGCATACCACAAAAAGTCATCAAACCATAGAGGAAGATAGCAAGAGAAGAAATAAACAGAGAAGAACTACGAAGACATCCAGAAAACAATGAACAAAATTGGCAATAAGCACATGCCTATCAATAATTACTTTTAATGTAAACTGACTAAATTATTTAATCAAAACACAAAAGGTGGCTTAATGCTTGAAAACAAAAGACAAATCTCTACGCTACCTACAAGAGACTCACGTTACATGTAAGGATACAAACGGACTTGAAAGTGAAGGGATGGTAAAACGTACTGCATTTAAATGGAAACCAAAAGAAAGCTAGAGTAGCTACACTTACAATAGACAAAATAGATTTTAAAACAGACTCTAATAAGAGACAAAGAATGGTGTTACATAATGATAAGGGGGTCAACCAACAAGAACATATAACACTTTAAAATTTTATGCAAAAACATAAGAGCACTTAAATATATAAAGCAAGTTTTACAGACCTACAGGAAGAAATAGATAGCAATACAATAAGATTGGAAGACTTTAATATCACACATATATCAATGGATAGATTATCTAGACAGAAAATCAATAAGGGAACATAGGTGTTAAAGGACACATTAGACCAAAAGAATTTAACAGATATTTATAGAACATTTCACTCAAAAGAAACAAGATACATTCTTCTCAAGTGTGCATGAAAAACTTTCCAAGATCATATGTTAGACCACAAAGCAAGTCTTAATACATTTCAGTTCAGTTCAGTCACTCAGTCATGTCTGACTCTTTGTGACCCCATGGACTGCAGCACGCCAGGCTTCCCTATCCATCACCAACTCCCAGAGCTTGCTCAAACTCATGTCCATCAGTTCAGTGATGCCATCCAAACATCTTATCCTCTATCATCCCCTTCTCCTGCTGCCTTCAATCTTTCCCGGCATCAGGATGTTTTCTAATGAATCAGTTCTTCGTATCAGGTGGCCAAACTATTGGAGCTTCAGCTTCAGCATTGGTGTCTTCTCCAACACCACAGTTCAAAAGCATCAATTCTTCGGTGCTCAGCTTTCTTTATGGTCCAACTCTCACATCCATACATGACTACTGGAAAAACCATAGCTTTGACTAGACAGACCTTTGTCAGCAAAGTAATGTCTCTGCTTTTTAATATGCTGTCTAGGTTGGTCATAGCTTTTCTTCCAAGGAGCAAGCATCTTTTAATTTCATGGCTGCAGTCACCATCTGCAGTGATTTTGGAGCCCAAGAAAAGAAAATCTGTCATTGTTTCCATTGTTTCCCCATCTATTTGCCATGAAGTGATGGAACCAGTTGCCATGATCTTAGTTTTCTGAATGTTGAGTTTTAAGCCAACTTTTTCACTCTCTTTCACTTTCATCAAGAGGACTCTTTAATTCCTCTTCACTTTCTTCCATAAGGGTGGTGTCATCTGCATATCTGAGGTTATTGATATTTCTCCCAGCAATCTTGATTCCAGCTTGTGGTTCATCCAGTCTGGCATTTCACATGATGTACTCTGTATATTAAATAAGCAGGGTGACAGTATACAGCCTTGATGTACTCCTTTCCCAATTTGGAACCAGTCTGTTGTTCCATGTCCAGTTCTAACTATTGCTTCTTGACCTGCATACAGATTTCTCAGGAGGCAGATAAGGTGGTCTGATATTCCCATCTCTTTTAAGAATTTTCCACAGTTTGTTGTGATCCACACAGTCAAAGGCTTTGGTGTAGTCAATAAAGCAGAAGTAGATGTTTTTCTGGAATTCTCTTGCTTTTTCTATGATCCAATGGATGTTGGCAATTTGATCTCTGGTTCCTCTGCCTTTTCTAAATCCAGCTTGAACATCTGGAAGTTCTCAGTTCACGTACTGTTGAAGCCTGGCTAAAAATCATATCAAAATTTCAATAAGTAATTTGTAGTAATGACTGTGTTGACTTCAATTTTGGAGTGTAGTAGCTATGTTAAAGATTAACTATTTGGTCTTATTGAAGCCAACACAGAACTTGCTGCTGTGTTTTTTCTTCAATGATAAATAAAGCAATTACATAAAAACAATCATATCAAGCATCTTTTCCAGCCACCAATGGTATGAAGCTAGAAATCAACCTCAAGAAGAAAACTGGAAAATTCACAAATATGTGGAGATTAATATGTTACTGAGCAAACCATGGATCAAAGAAGAAATCAAAGAGAAAAGAAATATCTTGAGAAAATATAAATGGAACATGCAAAATTTTATGGTGTGTAGCAAAAGCAATTTTAATAGGAAAGTTCATAGTGGAAAATCCCTACTTCAGGAAACAAGAAAAATCTCAAATTAACAACCTAACTTTAACAAAGCCCATAGTTATTAGAAGGCAGAAAATAACAAAGGTGAGAACAGAAATAGATGAAACAGAGACAAAAGGAATCAGGTATTTGAATAATATATTTGCTTATATTTTTATGTTGATTTTCACTTTAAAAAATATTTTCATATGGGTTGCTTCATTAGATCTTAAAACCATAAGATAGAAATGAAAATAGAGTCTGTGGTATACTTTTTAAGAAGAGTGAGATCATCCATATAAATTCAGTCAGCATATTGCTTAAACTGATCAGTAAAGGTTAATAATTATCAATATTATTATTAGTGGTGCTAAGAACCCAGATCTCTTGAATAGATTCACCAGTGTGAGATTGTTGTGTCAGTTTTTTTTTGGATTTTAGTAGATTTCTTTATCACTTTTCAGATTATTTGCAATAATTCACCCTCTACCATTAATAAGACTGCCAACTCCCCTGCATTCTCTCTTGGAACTGGATGTTATCAACCTTCAATTTCAACCAGTCATTTGGGTAAAAAAAAATGATGTCTCACTGTTACCTTAGTTTCCATTTACTTCATCATCATCATCATTAAACTTGAGCAGCATTTCAAACATGTATTACCTATTTGTATATTTCCTATTATTTGATATTAATAACTTTGCTGACTTTTTATAAGGTATAACTGACATATAACATTATATTAGTTTCAGGTGTACAACATAAGGATTCGATATTTGTATACATTGTGATATGATCACCACAATAAGTCCAGTTGCCATCCATCACCATAAAAGGTTAACTTTTAGAATTTAGTCTCTTGGCAACTTACAAGTATGCAATATTATTTACCATAGAAACCATGTTGTGCATAACATCTCTGTGACTTATTTACTTTATAGTTGCATGTTTGTACTTCTTGACCCCCTTTGCTGAATTTTTCTATTTTTTAAGACAATTTGTAGAAATACTTGGTATGCTATGGTCATTACATTTTATCTGCCATATGTGATGCACATATTTTTCTCATCTGTCTTTCTTAAGTTGTATCTCTTCTCATTTAATAATTTTTAATTCCCATATATGTTATTCTAATATTAAATATATTGCTTGTTTTTTTCTTTTGCTTTCCTTAGGACAATATATCTTATTCCAGATACAAACAAATGTTGTTATAGACTTTGCTACTACTTTATTATTTTAACTTTTATACTTATATCCTTAGTCCATATGAAATTCATTTTTTATTTGGTGGAAGATGAGAGTCTAAATTAGTTCTCTACTTCATTAAAATGATTTTTGCACCATTAATTAATAAATCATCCTTTCCTCACTGAAATAAAAACTTGTTCCTATATACTCTCGAATATTTTGTTTTGGACTTTCAATTCTCTCTTAGTCATCTTTTGTCACATCTATGTCAGTACTGTGAAATTATAGTCTCATTGTAAGTTTTCATATCTGGTTAGGCAAATCTCTTCACTATTCTTTTTCATAAAATTCTTAGCTCTTCTTGGACAATAATTCTTTGCTGTAAATATTAAAGTTACATTAAGCTTCAAAAATAAATCTTTATTGGTCAAGGTCCTGACAGGAAACAAATGACACATTCACCTAGATAATTAGGAAGAGTTAAATAAAGGTACATGTTTGAATGAGATAAAGGGTACTGAAAGGGAATGGTGAAGCACTTTAAGGCTAGCTGCATCAAGGAGCCATAAACACCTCTGGGTCTTGAAGGTTGAAGGAAAGGTAGAGTCCTGAGAGAATATCGACATTGGAGAGGGATACCAACAAAAGTTGTAAGCATCTATAGCAAGCACATCCAACCTGTGGCACATGGCTGGGAGGATGCCACGGAGAAAAATGTCCTCACCTTATTCTCCTCCTACTTCCAGAACTCCTGCCAGTGCCTCCTATTGCCCAAAATTAAGAACACAACATAGAACAGAGAGAGGGTTAATGTAATCCATACAAGTCAGCCTTCTGGGGCACAGGTTAGGAGAGAGAAGGGTAGAAGGTGTGTCAAGAAAAGCTATAATCCTTTGGAATTTTGATACAGAAGTTCATTTAATTTGTGTATTGGTTTTGTGAGGACTAAGTGGTATTTATTAGATTTTTTTTCTGTCCAGGAACCTAGTATGTATCTCTATCTCTGCATATCTTATTTTGTTTTTCATTAAAATTTTGTAATTTTCTGCACAGTATATTCTTTACTGTTCTTGATGCTTTTATTCTTGCATGTTTATAATTGTCATTGCCTTTTGATTAGATTAAATTTCCAGCCTATTAATAAATGGCTCTTGGTGTTCAAAGAAGAGTTGTTAACTTATGTGCAACTATTTTCATATAAAACCATCTTATGAAAATCTCATATATTCTAGTTGGAGTTTATGTTCCCTCTGAAGTTTTCTAGGTATATGACTATTGTTGTTGTTCAGTTGCTAAGTCATGTCCAATTCTTTGTGACCCATGGACTGCAGCATGCCAGGCTTCCTTGTCCTTCACTATCTCTTGCAGTTTGCTCAGACTCATGTCCATTGAGTTGGTTATTCATCCTTTGTCACTCCCTTCTCCTCTTGCCCTCGTTCTTTCCCAGCATTAGAATTTTTTCCAGTGAGGCAGCTCTTCACATCACATGGTCAAAGTATTGGAGATTCACCTTCAGCATCAGTCCTTCCAGTGAATATTCAATTGTTGATTTCCTTTAGCATTGACTGGTTTGATCTCCTTACTGTCCAAGGAACTCTTGTGAGTCTTCTCCAGCACCACAATTCAAAAGCATCAATTCAGATGCCCATCAGCAGACGAATGGATGAGGAAGCTGTGGTACATATACACCATGGAATATTACTCAGCCATTAAAAAGAATTCATTTGAATCAGTTCTAATGAGATGGATGAAACTCAAGCCCATTATACAGAGCGAAGTAAGCCAGAAAGATAAAGACCATTACAGTATACTAACACATATATATGGACTTTAGAAAGATGGTAACGATAACCCTATATGCAAAAAAAGAAAAAGAGACTCAGATGTATAGAACAGACTTGTGGACTCTGTGGGAGAAGGCGAGGGTGGGATGTTTCAAGAGAACAGCATCGAAACATGTATATCTAGGGTTAAACAGATCACCAGCCCAGGTTGGATGCATGAGACAAGTGCTCAGGCCTGGTGCACTGGGAAGACCCAGAGGGATGGGGTGGAGAGGGAGGTGGGAGGGGGGACCGGGATGGGGAATACATGTAAATCCATGGCTAATTCATTTCAATGTATGACAAAAACCACTGCAATGCTGTAAAGTAATTAGCCTCCAACTAATAAAAATAAATGGAAAAAAAAAAAAAAAAAGCATCAATTCTTCAGCACTCAGCCTTCTTTATGGTCCAACTCTCACATCTGTACATGACTACTGGAAAAACCATAGCTTTGACTATATGGACCTTTGTTGGCAAAGTGATGTCTCTGCTTTTTAATATGCTGTCTAGGTTTGTCATAGCTTTCCTTCCAAGGAGCAAGCATCTTTTAATTTCATGGCTGCAGTCACTGTCTGCAGTGATTTTGGAGCCCCCCAAAATAAAATCTGTCACTGCTTCCACTTTTTTCCCTTCTATTTGCCATGAAGTGATGGGACTGGATGCCATGATCTTAGCATTTTGAATGTTGAGTTTTAAGCCAGATTTTTCACTCTCTTTCACCCTCATCAAGAGGTTCTTTAGTTCCTCTTCACTTTCTGCCATTACAGTGATATCATCTCATATCTGAGGTTGTTGCTATTTCTCCCAGCAGTCTTGATTCCATCTTGATTCATTAAGCCTGGAATTTCATATGATGTGTGGCTCATATGGTAAAAAGTCTGTCTGCAATACAGGATACCCAGCTTTAAACCCCAGGTTGGGAAGATCTCATGGAGAAGGGAATGGTTACCCATTCCAGTATTCTTGCCTGAAGAATTCCATGGACAGAGAAGCCTGGCCAGCTACAGTCCATGGGGTTGCAAAGAGTTGGATATGACTGAGTGACTAACACTTTCACTTTCACTCTGCTTATAAGTTAAATAGGTTAAGGTGACAATATACAGCCTTGTCTACTCCTCTTCTAATTTTGAACCAGTCCATTGTTCTATGTCCAGTTCTAACTGTTGCTTCTTGACCCATATACAGGTTTCTCAGGAGACAGGTAAGGTAGTCTGGTATTCCCATCTCTTTAAGAATTTTCCACAGTTTGTTGTGATCCACACAGTCAAAGGCTTTAGCATAATCAATGAAGCAGAAGTTTTTCTGGAATTCCCTTGCTTTCTCCATGATCCAACAAATGTTGGCAATTTGATCTCTGGTCTTCTCTTCTTCAAAACCCAGCTTGTACATCTGGAAGTTCTCAGTTCATGTACTGCTGAAGCCTAGCTTGAAGGATTTTGAGCATAACCTTGCTAGCATGTGAAATGAGCACAATTGTATGGTAGTTTGAACATTCTTTGGCATTGCCCTTCTTTGAGACTGGAATGAAAACTGACCTTTTCCAGTCCTGTGGCCACTGCCAAGTTTTCCAAATTTGCTGACATATTGAGTGCAACACTTTAACAGCATCATCTTTTAGGATTTTGAAATAGCTCAGCTGGAATTCCATCACCTCCACTAGCTTTGTTTGTAGTAATGCTTCCTAAGGCCCACTTGACTTCACACTCCAGGATGTTTGGCTCTAGGTGAGTGATCACACCATCGTGGTTATCTGGGTCATTAAGACCTTTTTTGTGTAGTTTTTCTGTGTATTCTTGCCACCTCTTCTTAATCTCTTCTGCTTCTGTTCCTTACTGTTTCTGTCCTTTATCATGCCCATTCTTGAATGAAATTTCTGTGGCTCAGATCATGAGTTCCTTATGGCAAAATTCAGGCTTAAATTTGAAAAGTAGGGAAAACCACAAGACCATTCAAGTTAGACCTAAATTAAATCCCATGTGATTATACAATAGAAGTGACCAAAAGATTCAAGTGATTAGATCTGGTAGATAGAGTGAAAAACTGTAGGTGAAGTTTTGTAACATCGTACAGGAGGCAATGACCAAAACCATCCCAAAGAAAAAGGCAAAATGGTTATCTGAGTATATCACCATATGTTGAGCAAATTAAGAAAAAAAAAAATTTCTTTTTCCAATATATATTCTGATCATTTAATTTTCCTTTGTAATTGCATTAAATGACAAATTCCAAAACAATGTGGTATAATAATGGTTGTAGTGGGTAATAATTTGATACCTAGGATTTGATTTTTTAATCATAGAAGCAATACATGATTCTATTTTTATTTCTTAATTGTAACATACCAAGTAAAGCCATAATCACTTTTAAATGCTACTCCAGACTACTGTCCTCTTCTTCATCTACCTCAGTTCCTTCATCTATAAAATAATAATAATAATACCTAACTCGTAAGATTATTGTGATAATTAGTAGAAATATATGTAAACTACTTGTAATAAAGCCTGGCACATAGTAAAATTCCAATAAATACTAGCTATCATTATTATTATAACTACATATTGGAAACCTATAATGTTTTTTGTTGTTGTTTGGGAAAGTTACTTCATTGTTCTATATTTACTGATTTATAAGTGTTCTTAATATACTCTGAATCTTAATCCTTATAATTGTCACAAGGTAGTTTCATTCTGTTCGTTTTTTTTCTGTTTTTTCATTTTGCTCATGGTGGTTACTATTTTTTAGAAGTCTTTAGTATTTTGTAATTAATATATTAATTATTTTATTCTTTAGATTTTTATATCTTAAGGATTTACCTACTCTCAAATGATAAGCATCATTGTCGTTAATGTTTTTCAAATGCATTTCCAGCATTTTTTAAGTCCTCCAAGGTTTTCATGTCACACTTTTTGTTAAACAAATTTATGGGTATTCACAATATTTCTTGATACTGTAAATTATTTATTCCTTGTTCATACACCAATCATTTATTGTATTATTGCAGTATGTTGGGCATTTTGCTGGATGCTGGGGACACTATAATGAACAAGTTTGGCAAAAATTTGTTCTGATGGAACTCATATTCTTTGGGGATGGATCGGTGAGCCAAGGAACTAAACAAGTGAGAAACATCAAGAGAAATTTATTTATAAACAATGTAAAGGAACTAAACCCAGTTCTGTCTTGAAAAGGAAGTGGGGAAGGGAGCCCTACCTTAGATAGGGTGATCAAGGCTGGCCTTTTCACGGAGGCAGTATCTGAACTGATGCCTGAGTGACAAGAAGCCAGCCATGCTACACTGTGAAGGCAGAATGTTTCAAGTAAAGAGAAAAGTCAGTGTAAATACTTTGAGATGAAATAGAAATATGAAAAGCAAAATGAAGGCTGATGAACTGCAGCACAGGTGAAGCTGAGAGTGGGAGGGGTTGAGGTAAGCAGAGACCAATCATCTAGGGCCTCATGGATCATCGTTGTGAGACTGAGTTTTATCCTACAAACAGTGGAGGATTTTTAGCAGGAAAATGACATTTTTCTTTAGGTTTGCTATTAAAATCGGTTGTAGTATGTGAGCTGATCAGTTCAGTTCAGTCACTTGGTTGTGTCCAACCCTTTGCAACCCCATGGACTGCAGCATGCCAGGCCTCGCAGTCCATCACCAACACCTGGAGATTGCTCAAACTCATGTCCATAGAGTTAGTGATGCCTTCCAACCATTTCATCTTCTGTCGTCCCCTTCTCCTCCTGTCTGTCTGTCATTGTTTCCCCATCTATTGGCCATGAAGTGATGGGACCAGATACCATGATCTTAGTTTTTTGAATGTTGAGTTTTAAACTAACTTTTTCAACTTTTATCTTGTGAGCTAATACCTACATCTTAACATATATATCCAAATTGCTTTCCAATTGTAATAATAACTTATATTCAGTCTAAAGAGAATTTTGCAACAAGGAACTCGTGATCTGAGCCACAGAACATTTCATGCAAGAATGAGCATGGTAAAGGACAGAATCGATAAGGAACTGACAGAAGCAGAAGAGATTAAGAAGAAGTGGCAGGAATACACTGAAGAACTACACAAAAAGGATCTTTATGACCCAGATAATCACAATGGTGTGATCACTCACCTAGAGCCAAACATCCTGGAGTGTGAAGCCAAGTGGGCCTTAGGAAGCATTACTACAAACACACAGTGCAGGTGATCAAATTCCAGCTGAGCTATTTCAAAATCTTAAAAGATGATGCTGTTAAAGTGTTGCACTCAATATGTCAGCAAATTTGGAAAACTCAGCCATGGCCACAGGACTGGAAAAGGTCAGTTTTCATTCCAGTCCAAAGAAGGGCAATGCCAAAGAATGTTCAAACTACTGTACAATTGCACTCATTTCACATGCTAGCAAGGTTATGCTCAAAATCCTTCAAGCTAGGCTTCAGCAGTACATGAACTGAGAACTTCCAGATGTACAAGCTGGGTTTTGAAGAGGCAGAGGAACCAGAGATCAAATTGCCAACATTCGCTGGATCATGGAGAAAGCAAGAGAGTTCCAGAAAAACTCCTGTTTCATTGATTACACTAAAGCTTTTGACTCCGTGTATCACAACAAACTGTGGTATACGGTTCTGTCTATCTCAGTTTATCCTCAATATCCTTAAGTACATATATATATATATATATATATATATATATATATATATATATACTTATGTGTGTATATATATATATTAGATAGATATACATATTATATATATATATATTCACTTTAACCAACAAGATTTCAAGTATCACCATTCCTATGTTGTTCTGTCTCTAAGCCAATACCACAGTATTTAAATTATTCTAGCTTTACAGTACCCAGTTGATATTTGATATGGCAAATATGCCATTTAATTTTTTTTAGTTTTCTCCTGAATACCTACACCTGTTTATTCTTTTTGTTGTTGTTCAGTCACTAAATTTTACCTGACTCTTTGCGACACCATGGACTGCAGCACAAAAAATCTTCTCTGTTCTTCACTATCTCCCAGAGTTTGCTCAGATTCATGTCCATTGAGTTGGACACAACTGAGCGACTAACACAAACACAGACAGACACACACAAATACTGTGGTATTTGAGTCAGTGATGCTATCTAACCACCTCATCCTCTGCCACCCCCTTCTCCTTTTGCCTTCAATATTTCCCAGCATCAGGGTCTTTTCCAATGAGCTGGCTCTTTGGATTGTTGAAAAGAAAATTTTAAAGTCACATTAAGATTTTAATGTATAAGTACCGCGTGCTAACCGATTGCGCCACTGGAGCTCTTTTAATGTAATTACCCTAATTAGAGAAAAATTAGCATGTCTATAATATTGAATCATCACATTCAGAAACAGATATATATGTCTGTGTGTGTATGTATATATAATCCCTCAGGAAAGATTTCTAGATTTCTTCATATAAGCTCTGAACAGATCATGATAATTCATCCTGTTTTTCATTTTTTTTTTCTTTTCTCTGTGGGTGTGGAGATCACTTTAGACTAGGTTGTGTGATATTAAATAGCTCACTACCCCCACTTGCCTCAGTTTCTGGGTATAATAACAACCCCTCTCTGATAGATTTGTTTAGATTGTGAAATGAAAGAATACAAGGCCCATACCATGTTCCTGGCACATTTTAAGTGTCTGTGTGTGTTAGTCACTCAGTCATGTGCAACTCTTTGCAATCCCATGGACTGGAGCAAATCAAAACCCCACTGAAATACCACTTCACACCAAGTTAAGTGTTAGTCACTCAGTTGTATCTGACTCTTTGCAACCCCATGGACTGAAGCCCACCAGGCTCCTCTGTCCATGGAATTCTCCAGGCAAGAATACTGGAGTGGGTTGCCATTCCCTTCTCCAGGGGATCTTCCCCACCCAGGGATCGAACCCAGGTCTCCCACATTGCAGGCAGATTCTTTACTGTCTGAGCCACCAGGGAACAAGTGTTATTATGTATAAACTATACTTCCTTCAGGAAATTCACTTAGTTATTCTTTTCTTTTAAATTCCCATTAATATTAGCCATCAGTAATAATTCAAATATTTGACACCATTCCCCTAACTGCTGGAAACTTGCTTTTATTATGTGCCAGCCACTGTGCTGAAGGCTGGGCAAAAAGTAATTAACAAAACAGATATGGTTCCTGCCCTCATGGAGCTTCTGGTATGTTGACGGTAGACATATAATTAAATGGTACACAGGCATCTGATTATTAATTGCAAAATGAAACATAAAAGAAGAAAGGCATGTTATGAACTAATACTTGAAAAGTGAAAGGGAAAGTCTCTCACTAGTGTATGCCTCTATGGCACCCCATGGAATGTACCCCACCAGGCTCCTCTGGATTTCCCAGGCAAGAATACTGGAGTGGGTTGCCATTTCCTCCTTCAAGGGATCTTCCCAACCCAGGGATTGAACCCAGATCTGCATTGGCAGGCAGATTCTTTTACCATCTGAGGCACCAGGGAACCCTGAACTAATACTTACAGGGACCCAATTTAGGCAGGTGGTAGGGCCAAGCAGTAATAACATTTTAGCTAAGATTGGACACACGAAGAGCTGGTACCAGGCAGAATATTCACAGCAAAGTAAACAGCATGTCCAAAAACTCTCAAGGAAGAAAAAATGTGTTTCTAGGTACATTTGGTTACAGAGCCAAGATGTTTTATAATAAAATGAGCATAGGTTCTGGAATCACACTGATTTGGAATTGAATCCCAACTTCCTACCACTTACAATGAACCCTTGACAAATTAACATCTCTGAGCCTGGGTTTCTTTATTGTAAAATGAGATCAGTACCTACCAGTCTTCCTGAGGATTACATGAGATGATGCAAGCAGTGCATTATTAGCACAAGGCTTGGGATAGAGGCAACACTAAATTTTATCTTTTATTATTGGTGAACCTTATTCCATTCTCTGAGGACTGTACTTGGCTTTCATGTTGCTTTCTAGTGCCTATTTGCACTACCCCTTAGTGCAAAGTGGCTCAGAAAAAAATTTGTCTATTGGTTTTTCATTTTTACTAAAAACTTGCTGTAATCATAACAGTGACTGTTTGCTGAACATCTATTATGTGTCTGTGTATGAGCGTGTTCAGTCATGTCCAACTCTTTGTGACCCTGTGGACTGTAGCCCACCAGACTCCTCTGTCCATAGGATTTTCCAGGCAAGAATACTGGAGTGGGTTACCATTTCCTTCTCCAGGGGATCTTCCTAACCCAGGGATTGAATAGGGGGCTCCAGCATTGCAGGTGTATTCTTTACCACTGAGCCACCTCTGCAGCCCATCACGATCCTACTGCTTAGTAGTTATCTTTACACATTGACTCCTTAAAAACACTATCTGTAAATAGGCATCAATATCCATACTTTAAAGATGTGAAAGTCAGTGTACAGAGGAGTCATTGATATAAACCCAAAGCTGCACTGTAAGTAGTGACTTTGAGTCAAATGTGATTTTGAAAGAGGCCACACAGCTTCCTTCATCAAAAAGTTTGCATTACATCTGAACCACACACATTACTCACACTTGACCCTGTTTCTAACCTTTCTCTCCAGGTTACCTACTCTACTGCCAGTGATCTCTTGTCTTCACTTTTCCTATCAGGTTTATAGTTTGCACCATTTTCTTGTTTTCCACCTTGGCTTCTCTTAACAGTAATTCTGGTTGTCCACCAAAACTATGCAGTTTCAAGTTGACTTGGGTAAGGCACTCCTTCAGAGTTGAGTTAGTTAAGAATCCTCCTACCTTAGGATCAAATTTTGAGCCATTCCCCCATACATAGGACTTGCCCAACCCAGTGGGCGGGAACACGGCAATGTCCACTCTAATTTACCTTGACCCTTAAATTAACAAAGAGCACATTAAATCCAGGAATTAATATAATTTTCAGCTCCAAATAGCCTCCAGTGTGTTGTCTCATGAAAACTATTTAAAAATTAAGAGTAAAAAATCTTGTTTTTTAGCAAACTAAGGTCATGGCAAATTAAATAGCTCATGCAGTTTATCAATAAGCCTAGCATGTGGACAGACTGTCTGACAACCTTGGAATTAAATAGCAGATTATTCAAGTCACACATCTTCATTCAACTGTCTGGTAGTTTTATTGGTAGAGGAAACCCAGGTGATATTTTATATCCAAAATTTCTTTTGAGGCATTCCAGTCATTTAGAAATGCCTTCCCAGAATTTAAAGAAGAGGAAAGAAGAGGCTTTTCAGACAGATTATGCAGAATGCCAAAAGCTGAAACTTCAGTCTGAATTCAAGTCTCATCTTTGCAAAAAGCAATAGCTTCTTTGTAGAGCAGGCACCCTAATTATGCCCACTAATTTCCACACAGCCCATAATGAGAACAAATGATTCACAACTAAGAGAACTTTGAGTAAATTAAAATTATGGATTCTAGTAAGGGAAATAATTCAGTGAGATGGTTTATGTGTTCTTAGTAATGGGCTTCATTGAAATATTGTAAAAAGGGTAGAAAACTGCTTTGGGGGCTAAGAGTTTGTCCCCATTCCAGGGCCCTTCTCCAATGAGGTGGCCAATGAGGGCTTGTGCTGAACACTATTTAGAAACTATTGGTTTAGGTGTCTTCAAATGTATTCTCATAATTAGAAAAGAAGAATAACTTCCCACCAAATAACTTTTTCCTGCAAGTAAAAAGCAACTTTCCTTTTTCATCTGAGGTACTGTTTTCATCTGTAGTAGTGTTTTCATGCACACTTTGGAGGTCTTCTGCAATCTTTTCTCTTTTAGACACTCTTATCACCAGTGGCAATTAAGCACACTTTAGATCATAGTAACATCTTAAGTCAAGTTTGACAAATAAAACTAGCTCATGTCTTATTCATTCCCACATACCAACCTTAGAATTTTTAACTGGCATTCTTCATAGTGAAGTAGATGATGGCTGACCTTGTGCAAAGGCCCACAGTTTCTTATAGGAGAGCTCTTGAAACAGGAAGCACGTCCACTGGGCAGGCAATTCAGGACCCAGAGAAAAGCTTTGTCAGTTCACTGTTCACCCATTTATTTACAAACCTTTTATTTAAAAAAAGTGAATAGTGCTGATTTGAAGGTAATTCTGCATCTGGGTGTGTTTAATGGCTACACAGGCCATTTGAGCATTACTCTAGACTTGGGAATGATTGAGGTTTAACAGTAGATATTCACATTTTGTCTGACAAACAGCTTAGGGAAAAGACACAGTGCAAACACTGAAAGAAATTCATTGCTAGTAGTTACTGTGTTTTAGTAGATGGTTTAATTTCTTTGGATTCAGCTAAATTTACATCATCCATACTCATTACAGTGAGTCCATCTGAATGAATACCCTAATAACAAATAAAATAAGGTCTAAGTAGCTGAATTTTCTAGACATTTCAGGATTCACTAAGAGATCATTGCTGAGATTTGCCCCTTTAATTGGGAACTCATTAAAGAACTGTGCTCTGTTTGAAAAATTCACCAGTTGATTTTTTCAAATAAGTAATTGACAATGGGCTAGGTAGTTTTTCTAGTGACATGAAAGAGCTCATAGGCTTTCTTAACCAACAAGAAATGACTTAGGCACTAGGGAAAACTTAGAGCCAGTTTTGAGCAACATGTACATTTGACTTGACAATTCTTTTGTGGGTATATAAAAAGTGCACATTATCTTACATCAGTATAACTGAAGAACATTTTAGTTGAAGATGATAAAAAGTACACTTGATGGCTTGCTGACTAAATTTATTTCAAGGAGAAAAGAAGTTATGCTTCATGTAAGACTTTCTGAGTACACACACACACATACTCACACACATAGACACAGATGTACTTCACCTAATGTACAACAGGGGACTACTATAAAAGATAAGCAATTATGTCTTCTGTTGACAACTAAGTCTTTTGGAGAACTAATAATGGAGAATAATGATATAGGATTTGTTTGCACACAAGAACCATGTTTGTAAAGCTGAAGATTTTTATCCTCATGCCCAAAAGTTTTATATAGCAGTTGTTATAGTTATCCAGGCTCTGTGTTTTAACAATTCAACTCAGTAAGTTCACTGTATAAGCATATCTCATGTATTATATTATTTGTTATGATAACTGTGATACACATTCTGTATATAACTCAGAATGTGTGTGTGTGCATATTTCTCCAAATAATGATGAACAAAATCAGAGAGCTCTAATTATTGGACACGGTAAAGAGAAAAACAATTTCACTAACTCTTAGAAGTAACTAAGGTAACATAAGTTGCTTCTCATAATGTACAAAATGATTTATGTTTTACTTACCCCAGCCTTATTAAATTTCTTTCTCCTGTAGAGCTAGAAGTAATGTCAGTAGCATCTCCTATCTGCAGCTTTTGGAGCACTGAGCTAAGGGGTTAGTCAAGTTGAGAGTGCAGAGGCCTGAATGATTTTTATGAAATGAAGAAACTCCAGGCTGTGCAGATTGGCAAAATTGAGGAAATTTTAAGATGGGTTTACGAGGATATGGTATGAAGCCAAGGGCTTGGATTCCTGAGATCAAGAGAGTGAGTATGAGGGCATCATGTTCCAGAAGTAAACCAGTAATAAGAGGCCTTTGGATAAGTTTTTCCTCTCTCCTAAGCCAGTGAAGTGTGTAAGTTCCAACAGTGCTTGATCAACCTTGACTATTTCTATTATCATAGATATCATAGATATTTGCAAGCCACCTGCATTGGGGTTCTTTACTTTCCCATTATAACCAAAGAATCTATGCAAAAATGGCATAGATTGAGACTCAAAATGTTCAACATTTATTGGGTAAAACCTCCCAGTATTTGTTTTGAAATAATCACATCAGGTGGTCCAGAGCTGAGCCCTTATAAAATGTTTTCAGAAAATACCCAAAGTCTCATAATATTGAAATTACAAATATCTGTTCTGTGTTACTTTAGAAAGGACATATCCTAAGTATCAGAGCTTTTAAAAAATATCTCCCAAATGAATTTTCAAGGTCCAAGGCACAGAACACAGTATCCAGAGCTAGCATACAGAAATTACTAAAGATGTTTGATAAAAACTGACTTAACCAGTCATGCAATTGACTTTTTAGTTCTGAGAATTTAAGCGTATTGCAGAAAATCTTTCATAAAATCTTAACGGTGTCAAGTCCATTGTCCTGTAAAAGGGCTTTCGTATGTCAGTCCTAAGAAAATTAATTCTACCAATGTTGAGAAGATTCTACTTCAGTGTCTAATGATCCTCATTATAAGAAGACTTTTCATTATTTAAACTTCAGTCTTTCAAATCACAAGTTAAGCCTTATATTTTTCAATCCTAATATAACTTCTTAATTGCTTTGTGGATTTTCAAAAGTGGCAGCTAATATCGATCATAACTAACATTCATAAAGCATTCATATGTTCATTATTTTATTAAATCATAACAACCTTGTGATGCAAGTACTGTTGTTATCTCAATTTTACAAGACAGTTCAGTTCAGTCACTCAGTCATGTCTCTTTGCGACCCCATGAACTACAGCATGCCAGGCCTTCCTGTCCATCACCAACTGCAGGAGTCTACACAAACCCATGTCCATTGAGTCCGTGATGCCATCCAACCATCTCATCCTCTGTCATCCCCCTCTCCTCCTGCCCTAAATCTTTCCCAGCTTCAGGGTCTTTTGCAGGAGCTGATAATGATATACTTTATTGAAACTCATACATCTATTAAGTGGTGGAGCCATTTGCTCAAATATTCTAGTATACACGATGAGAGGGGCAGTGGCCAAGTACTTCATCAGTGAAGGCATTTCAAGTCTTCTGTTCCTAGGATGTTACCCTGATGGGGAACTCCCCCCTTCGTAAATAATATTAGCTACCACTGTTTACCAGGCACTGTTCTAAGCACTGAACATGAATAATAAGTCATTTATTTCCTCACAGAAACCTTAATGTAGGTACTATTATTATCCCCATTTTAAAGATGAAGAAACTGAGACTCAGAGGTGAAGGAAGTTTTCCAAGCTCACACAAGTAAGCTGGCAATATCAGGATTTCAGTTAATCAGGCTCTGGAGTCTATAGTTTAACCTTGGCATCATACTATCAGTGAATAGAACTGAAGGGGAATCTTTGGGGCTGTACTTGGTTTAGCAATCTAATTTCTGCGATCATGGCCTTAACTTTGGTTAACTAATCTGATGAGTTTTATTGATCTATTGGCATATAGTCAAAAGATTCAATTAGGCAGTCTTTCAGTGTCAAAGAAGACAAAAGTGAAAAAGTCATTGTCGTACTCATTCCTCTTTACTCTTTAGAATATTCAGAGGACCCAGTCAAAGGCTTCTTAAGTTCACAGGTATAGGGGGAGCCTGTGTCAGTGAGCAGCTAACTGTAAAACCTCCAAACCCAAGCAAGGTCTCAGTCACTCATCATGGGGAAACATCTACATAGGAAGGAAATGAGGCTCCCCAAATCTTCAGATGTGTTACATGCTAAGTGTTAAAATAGACATGAAAGTTATCTTTAAAAGTAAACAGTTTTTAATGGCAATCAAGGAAACCTGGCCCCTTCTCTGGCTTCTGGAGGGGAATACTTCTTACCCATTGCTGAGCAGTGGCAGTTGGGTTAAACCATTTTTGTCCACTGGCATTTTCACTCCTTCCGTAGGAGAAAAGTGACTCAAGATAACCTGTGAGTTCTTAAGGAGAGCCCATATCTGGGAGGTCAAGCCCCTTTCCATGTCCTTTTAGAAGAGAGACGCTGCAGGAAGCACTTTTGTGTGGCTTAGTCTTTTTTTTTTTTTTTTGAAAGAAAAAACCAAGTTCCCTCTGTGTATTGTCATTTGTGTAACCAGTGAAGGTCTCCCTAGAAGAGTGAGACAACCCAGCAACTGGTCAAATACAGCAGGGGCTGGAAACCATTGAGCACCACAGGAATTTGAGACACCTCCCCTGCCTCCCAGCCACATAATCCTGGAAGTCATAACATTCTTGGGAAAATCTTGAACTTCAATAGGATATGGAAAGGGGTATCAAGCCAGTATTATCCTTTTCTTAAAGTGAAAGGAGACCTTAAATGTCTTATATAAGTCTTACACAAGAAAGTCTTGTATGAGACTTTCTTCAAAATTATCTTTTCAAACAGAATATTTTTAAATGCATTGTAAAATCATTTTATGAAGGAATATCAAAAATAGCTATGGAAATATATTTTATAGGAATGAGAACTAATGTGTTTCCCTTGATTTCACACTGATATTTGATGAGACTCTGTACTTTTCCTGACAATTAGCCTCTCATTGATTTCCACATAGAAAAAGAGTCTGAAACACAGAAGTCATATACATGTTTGGCATATAGCAAGCACACAGATAATTTAACTAAATTTCATTGGGATCTAGATACTGTTACAAGACAAATAATATATAACCCACAAAGGCATGTGACATATATTAAATATTTACATGGGAGGATATGGTTCATCACCTTTGATTTTATATATATATATATATATATATATATACATGTATAATATATATATGTCTATTTCTATGTATCATTACAGACATATAGATAATATAAAGAAATTCTGTGACATATGTTGTCAGTTTGTTGTTTTGGTTTAGCTAACAAGACATCTGTGGGACTCCTTATTTCTTAGGAGGAAACTACAATTGAAATAGTCCACCTGGAGGTGAACCGTGATCCTCAGACACTTTTACCTTTGGCAGAAAACCAGCAAGCTTCTGTTCAGGCTTTCATCCCACTTTCAGATCTTTCTTTATCTTTCTCCTTATACCTCATCCAAGGAATCACTATAATTGTCCTTTGGAGTGCCAGCTGATATTTTCAGCTTCCTGTCTCTTTGCCCAAGGGAAAAATGCTGATTTCCTCTGCTATTTGGCAAATGTCAAAAGAAAAAGACTGGCTACACTATGTATTCCTTTCAGCAGCATGAATGAGCATCCTGTATTTTCCCCCCAATCAGGAGAAGATTTAACTAGCTAAAACTTAATTAGCCTAAGCTCAGAGTTTGTTCGTATTATTTCTCTATTGCTTCTCCTTCATTTGTTCCTTTTTCTCTTCTAAGAATTGCAATCATCAGGATTTAAGAATTCTATGGCCTTTATTTCTTTGCCTATCATGTCTGTCTCTAAATTTTTTCTAGGTTCTGGGAGAATTTTCTGAATTCTACTTTACAGATTCGGCTTTTTGCAATAATCTCCTTTTCCCTGTCTCCATGGTATTTTTTTTTCATTCTGTAATTGTGTTTTATTTTCTTTTTTTATCTGAAAGCAATCTTGACAGGTTTCATATTGCTTTGTCTTCATCTATGAAATGTTCTCTCAGGATTCTTGGAAAACACAAAATAGAATTTATCTAATAATTTTCTCCAGTTTTACGAACTAAATCTCTTTCATTGGGAGAAATCTTATTCCTTGGTCTAGCTGTTTTCTTTACTGCATCTTTTTCAAATGTCTGTGAAGTTGTTCTGTTTTCACACCCTAACCAGAGTGGTCTCTACAGAGTTCTGCTAGTTGGGATGGGTTTCTATACAAATAGTTTATTTCTGACAAGTGGGATTTTACATTTTTGTAGTTGTATTTTACTAGATTGAGGATCTAGTTGCTCATAAGTAAATATATAGGGGATGAATGCCTGTGAACAGTACGGCGCCCAGCAGTTTCTTGCTCTGTTGGCGATGGTGGCATGGAGTTAGAGGACCTCCTCTTTGCCAAATGGTCTAGACTGCCCTTTCTGAGCCTGTTGCAGCCGTTTCTTCTCTCTTCACCCATATTAGGGCAAAAAGTAGGCGCTTGAGCTCCCTGACCTGCTGCCTTACAGTCTGGGGAGTGGAGTCGTTCTCAGATGGTAGCACTGTCTATGCCCCCACACCACCCCACAGCTCCAGGAGCTTATTTGCATGCTTACACCGGACATGGGGATTTATGAACTGCTGCTCAGTGTTCCTCCTCAACTGGGGTTTTATTCATCTGTGGAAGAAGAACAGAATAGTATTTCCCTTGACCATATCACAGCTTTTAGAACATCCTCAGTTTCTTACCTATTGATGGATTCCTTCTGTTTTAAGCAATGTTACAGACTTCCCTTGTTTTTACAATTATATGAGCATTTTACTTAACAAGAATGTGTAGTGCATTGTTTTCCATAATGAAAAATGGAAGACTAATAAAAGGTTAACTAAATTATTTATATCCATTAAATATGAGGCTGGTTTTCCCTGGTGGCTCAGCAGTAAAGGATCTGCCTGACAGTGCAGGAGACCTGGGTTCACTCCCTGGGTTGGGAAGATCCTCTGGAGAAGAAAATGGCAACCCACTCTATTATTTTTGCCTGGGAAATTCTCATGGACAGAGTAGCCTGGTAGGCTACAGTCTGTGGGGTCACTAAGATTCAGATACAACTTAGTGACTAAACAATGACAACAAAATATGAGGCCAGTGAAATGAACATAAATACGTATTTATTTCTGAGTTAAAAAAGTATATTATATTTATGGCATAGCAAGATGACCATTAAAATTTTGGGTAAAATTATATACAAGCAGAGAAAAACAGAAAAATCTCAATGTTAGATGAAGTCATTCTAACATTTGAAATTTGAAAACAAATTTTAATCTCCCATCCAGTGTCCGGTGGAAAGTCCAGTATCTCCCCCAATATTTCTTTGAATTCCTGACAATTTATGTTTCCATGCTCAGTTCTGATTCTGAATTCCTGCTTTTTTTTTTTTTTTAACTCTTGTGCTTAACCTTCCCGGGCTCCTTTATTCTCCCAAACCATCACTTCATCCATTAAAATTGTCACAGACAGAATATTTGTGTTTACTGTGGTTAAGAAGGAGTCCACTCTCTACTGGAGCTTACATTCTTATCCAAGGCATTGTGTTACTGATGACTTGACTGAATGCAGGGGTAGCCATTTGACATCTTTGTTTTTTTTTTAAATTTCTCTGGCTAATATAGTCACCTTCCCTCACAGGTGCCATCCTCCTACTAGACTACACAATTTTCAATTTCCTCTCTCTCTCTCTCTCTCTCTCTGCCTCTGTCTTTCTGTCTCTGTCTCACATCAAATGTCTGTCTTTTCTCTTTGATTTTCCAGAATATATTTTCTTTCTTCAATTCATATGCATGGGACCTCATCTTTTTCATCCCAAAGTACTTATCAAGGCCTTTACCTAATTAAATACTATTTTCTTTTCTAAAAAGATCTCTAGTATTGACTTTTAAAATAATTAACTGGACTGCCTCACAGCATGTATTTATGGGTTTGCAAAAACATATAGATAGAGACAAAAGGATGAGTTTTTCTCTGAGATTGGGGTGATTTTATTCCTTTTATTTCATTATTGATAATCTGTATTTTCTATTTTACAAAACAAATATATATTAGTTAATAATCTTTGAAAGCAGGCAAACAAAATACAACTTTAATAAAACCCTCAACGTTTCCAGCTTATCTGATTGAAAATAGAATATAATTGATCAAAACTTATCTTTTCAGGTTCCAAAACTTTTCTGACATGAATCTTGTTTGTAAATTGAAGTCTTTTCCATACTGAATAGTTTGAAACTAATTTCAGTAAAGTCACTATAATTAAGTATAAACACACAATTTTGGTATATACATATTAACCTATAGAAAAGCCAGAATGAAACAGTTAAGTCAGTTAATTTGGAGGCAAGAATTGGGATTTACCTTAAATTCTCTTTATAGTTTTAAGTTATTGCAATTGGGTTCATGTAACAACATTAATGTTATTTGAAAAATTGAAAAGAAATATACACACAAACTTAGCATGTGAGTCTCCCTGAAACCCTGTAAATGTATTTTCCATTAGAAAACACCCTTCACAGGTGATTTTGAGGGGATGACTCTTTTACACAGTAGTGCCTTGTCACAACCTGATTAATCATGGGATAGTGGACAGAGATTCCACTACTAACTAGTTTTACAACCTTAGGCAAGTCATTTCACCTAATATATATTTTGCCATTTTCAAAATGAGGGGCTTACACTATGTTGGAATGTGTAATTCCCAGGTTCAACATTTTTGTGACCCCACTGAACATTAATTTAAAAATCTAGAATGAAAGCTGAAGAGCCCATGTTAGTGGGAAAGGTGGTTCTGAGGAGGAAACAAGGGTCATTTCACTGAGAATTGCTGAAGGCCCACAACTGTGTTGACAGCCATGTAGAATAACAGTTGCTATTGCAACCCTCCTCTGCCAAATGTTTTCTGGATAATTTGTGACATTTTTTCCTATGGCAAAAAGTGATGGGATTTTATAGAATGTATAAGTAAGAGAAAGGATTCCCAACCAGCTGTGCTGGGCTGCATTTACTCTGTAGAGAAGAGGGTGCTGGCATCTAGATGTACCATACTCTCCATCTGGGGTCACTCCCTGGTAGTAACTGAGTTGCAACCCAAAGCCTCAAGCAGATGTCTGGCACTTTGCAAAGTCATGCCTTTTCCTTCGAATCAGTTTGAAAATCACTACATTGCTTTCATCTTTTAAGCAATGGCCCTAGTGACATGGAAGCGTGCTGCTTCTCTAACTGCCTGAACTTGGCACTAAAATATCTGGCCCCTCTTGTGCCCAAATTAAAACTAATATTTATATAAGCAATCACTTGTATAAACATAACACAAGACACCCTGCTCAGCTTCAGTTCAAATGTGCAGAACTATAGTGGAAATGAGGCGGTAGAGAACTGGTTTCGGTAACAGTTCACACTTCTTATTTAACATTACAGAGTGCCTCAAAAATAGTGGAGGCAACAATCTTACAATAATACCTGTCACTCTGGGCAACTGAAACTTAAAAACCTTCCTCATATGCAGGAATGAGGGGCAAACGCTTAAGAGAGAAGATCATAGGTATTTATTGCTTTTAGTTGTGTAGTTGTGGCTTCACCCTTCGTCAGCCAGGTGCCTCCTATTGTCTCTTCTATATGACACCCACTGTGAGATCTTCAGGCCATTTTTTTCAAGTCTACTAAATTTATCATTGCATGTATGCTCAAAGTATCTAAATCATAATGCCCTTGTTCTGTCACGTTTGTTGAAGTAGCATATTGATATATAGGCTTATTTTATTATTAAAAAATATATACCTCCCATTTTGTTGTGTCTAAACAATCCTTAACTGTATCAAGCCAGGAATTAATTAATTTCTTATGTCAATTTCTCTCACTTTCCCAGTGAGTTTCAATGGAAATCTGTCTTATTAGCTTAATAACACTTCTATCCTTCTGCTCTAATGGGATTTTTTTTCATAAAAAAAATCCAAGGATTTCATATAGGCCTGAATAAAGAAGAAATGATACAATGACAGGGCTGATAAGTGGGAACTTTCCATGTGCCTAGTTTCTGTAACCCCTTCAAGTCCCTGAGTAGAACTGGCTCTGACCTGGCTACCATGAGAGCTCAGCAATGGACAGATCCAGTATCAAGGCAGTCAGTTGTACATGATCAAGAGCCTTGGAACAGAATGCAGGCAAAATGGCTGTTTCTTGTAAAGCAGAATTTCAAGGTTCAGACCTTTCAAATCAGGGACAATGACTAATGCTTTCTACAGACAGAAACAAAGCAGATCAACAACTATTCCCAAGGTTAGATGCCATCCCTTGAACTCCATTAAGCAATCAAGTACCAGATGACTCAGAATCATACTGTTCCTTATGCTGAGAAAACTTCCACTCCACCCACTCCATCCATTAATGCCCCAGCCCCTCAGTGAAGAAAGCCTCTCACCTGAGAGAGTATGTCATTAAAAGCAGGATGCTAATTGAAAGAGGTCTGACTGGAGCAAGGCTCTAATGGGCTCAATATTAATGCTCAGCCTCTATAGAAGAACATGTTATACAAAGAGAGCTCTAGAACTGGCAGTGAGGACATACTTGGCACTGAGGACTTTAGGGGAGGTTCTTTTAAGATTCACAACATCTTAAAGTAACTGAGAAGGATTCAAGAAAGCAGGTGAAAATCAGGAGCCCTAGAGGAGCTCCTATGACTGATTTTTTTTTTAAGATTGTGGTAAAATACACATAACTTTTGCCATCTTACAGTTTTAAGTGTACAGCTCCATGGTGTCAAGTACGTTCACACTGTTGTGCTGCCATCACCACCATCCATCAGAAGAACGCTCTTCATCTTGTGTGACTGAAACCTTGTACTCATAAATGCTTCCCCGTTATGCACTCTCCCACCCTCTGGTAACCACCATTCTGCTTAATGTCTCTGTGAGTTTGACTAGTTTAGGCACTTCATATAAGTCAAAGGATACAGTATTTTTCTATCTCTTATTGACTTATTTTACTTAGCATAATGTCCTCAAGGTCCATTCATGTTTCAGCATGTGTCAGGACTTCCTTCCTTTTTAAGGCTGAATAGTACTCCATGGTGTGGATATACCATATTTTGTTTATCCATTCATTCATCAAAGGACATTTGAGATGCAGTGGCATATTTCTAAATGAAAACCAGATGATTGTTGGACACTATCTGGTACTAGGTTGTCAAAATAGAGAAGTTTCTGGGTTACCACGAAAGTCCTGTTCATGACAGTTTAGCTTTCTGAGCAAACAACATAAGGGACAAGAAAAGCCTCATGGTATAATTGCTCTTTGGTGGGAAGCAGTAGCACAGTACTCATTTAATGCATTTCCTTGATAACTTGTGGTTCTGATAATAGTTGTGTTTTTTTTTTTAACTGGAGCAATAATCATTCATTTAAAATGAACAAAGCTCCAACAGCATAAGCTCTCTCTTGAAACACTTGAAACACCTAACTTCATGCTTTTGATCATATAAATTCCATAGGCTCATATGGAAGCTCACCTTGCAAAGATGTAGGTATTTGCTGTATTATGGGTTAAAAGTAGTGTTTTAATAGCATTTATGAACATTTCATTCTTTACAAAATAGCTTATGTTTTGAAATATTGTTTTTTTTTTCCAAAATGGTCTTTTGGAAATTTCGGAAATACCTTAAAAACGTTCATAGCAGGATAGTAGTGTCAGAATTTTCAACTTGCTATAGCACCATGTCCTGGCATTTGATGCCCTTTCTTAATCCCCTTGTATTCTCTCGTTCTCTCTTTCTCTATCTCCTTTTACAGTCAGTTTCCACCCCCACCTCTCCCCAGACCTTCCATCTTCCTTACTCCATTTTTAGCCTTGCCCTACCTCAGCCTGCCCTGGACCTCCAGGTGTTTTCATAAACATTGCTCAGCTCTGCTGATGGCTCTAAGAGAAAGAGCAGATGTCAGCGGATTGTGATGAGCAACTAAAGGTCCTCAGATTCCCTAGCCCATGCAGATGGATACATTAGAATTATGCTAGAACATGTCAAGTTACAATGAAGTATTATAGACATTCTTGCTCATAAAAGCAAGTTTTAAATAATTATTTTGTTCTTAAGATTAATAGCTAGTTTGGATCTTCAAGGAATTTACATACTAAATAAAGCAAACAGTGGCAATATAAATTATACCATGTTACAGATATATGTCTGAACAGACACATGTTTTCCTGAGGATTTTCCTTGGGTTCTTTTCTCCCTTGCATCTCCTGGATCTTTGAATTTCTCCATTATCTTAATTGCAGTCTATACTAAAATTTGGATCATTCTGTATGTATGCCAATTTTGATGTGAAACTGCATGCAGATAGCAGAACAGGATTTCCCCACATTTTTAATAGCTATAGACTTTGGTTGTTGCCAAACAGATTTTGTTATATTCACTGAAGCCCTAAGTCACCAAAATATTAGCTGCTCAAATGAAAGGAAGGACTACCACTGGGTAAATCTCTCCCTCTGACTCTGACTCTTTGCACACACAAGGCTTCTTTCCACTTAAGATGGGTAATCTTAGCCAGTGTCTCCCTTCTCCTCTTTTGCCCTCATTTTCTCCCTCCATAAGATGGAGAAGACTAAATGATCTCTAAGACCCCTTCCAACTCTAACATTCTTTATTTCAAACTCTGTGAATAACCATGACACTAATATCCACATTGCTACTTCCCTTCTAAAATGACCTCTACTAGGGGAAAGAGTTTGATGAATGTTGTAAAAATCACTTCCTGGAAATGCGACTAGCCATTTTCATAATGAATATGATTTCATGCACCTAGCTTTTAAAGAAGCAATTTGCTTCTCAGATTGATAAATTGAAGATTATCATGTGATAAGGAAATTAATGGTTAACATTTATGGCCATTTACAAAATTCACTCAACATTGATAAGTTCTCAAGCAGAGCCTAGAGAATTACATTAAAGGGTTAGATTTCTGTTATACAAATGACTATCTTAAAGTACAAGTGAATTGAGATATAGGGCTGTAGCTGATGTATTTAAATTTAAATGTGTCATATATCACTGTGTACTGAGCATACCATAAAGCTAGCTGCAAATGTTTTATTTACTTTTAAAGAGTGACATGGAAATTATATTTTTGAGCAAAAAAGTTTTATTTAAATGGTTCATAATGATACTCGCCTCCCTAAAGTGAAGCACATCTAAAATATACTTATCTTGTTGAGTCCAAACCAATAAAAGGACATGCTTATTTACTTGCCACATCAAGTATAACTGATAGCTTTATAAACAGAACAAGATTAATGGCAGTAGTATCTGTAACTAAGATATTGAACTACTGATTTGGGAAGACATGCCATGCTTCTGATTTTATTTTCAAAATATCTCTGAACATAAGGACCATTAAACAACAACAACCAAAAATGCAATGTGATGTGGATTATGAGAAGCTATCTCTTCCTCAAACCTCCATTCATCATAGAGACTGGAAAGCATTGAAAACTCCAGACATTGGAAAACAGAATCATCACGATTGTGGATGACTCTCATTTTCTGGTCTTCAAAGGGCATCACTGCTGAGGAAGGAAAGCACACTGAAATGAGTCTGTCCAAAGAGTTTGAAGTCACACAATAGATGCCTGATTGGCCTTTCTTATAAGTCATAGCATTTCTCTTGATTAAAAAAAAATAATGCCAATAAGAGCATTTAGAAAATGTATCTTTGTATTCAGGGAGTTGGGCTTGTGGGTAAATACTGGTATTTGTAGCATCTCTGGGCTGGGTATTAAATGGTTGAGAAAGTCTCTTTCCTTTTCTCCTTCCTCTCTTACATAGTCAGATATTAGTCAAAAGAAAAGTGCTTAATTATGATGTAGTAGCTTCAAAGAAGGGATGGAAGATGAAACAGGAAAAAAGTATATAAACAATATGATCTGGTTAGGAAATAAAATTGCAGACCATTTTTATTCTGTTGTTCTGTTGTTGTTGTTGTTATTCAGTCACTCAGTCATGTCCAACTCTTAGTGACCCCATGGACTGCAGCACACCAGGCTTCCATGTCCTTCACCATCTTTGGAGTTTACTCAAACTCATGTCCATTGAGTCAGTGATGCCATCCAACCATCTCACCCTCTGTCGTCCCCTTCTCCTCCTGCCTTCAATCTTTCCCAGCATCAGGATCTTTTCAAATGAGTCAGTTCTTCACATCAGGTGGCCAAATTATTGGAGTTTCAGCTTCAGCATCAGTCCTTCCAATGAATATTCAGAACCAATTTCCTTTAGGATGAAATGGTTGGATCTCCCTGCTGTCCAAGGGACTCTCAAGAGTTTTCTCTAACACCACAGTTCAAAAGTATCAATTCTTCAGTGCTCAGCTTTCTTTGTAGTCCAACTATCACATCCATACATGACTACTAGAAAAACCAGTTTTGACTAGATGGACCTTTGTTGGCAAAGCAATGTCTCTGCTTTTTAATATGCTATCTAGGTTAGTTACAGCTTTTCTTCTAAGCAGCAAGTGTCTTTTAATTTCACAGCTACAGTCACCATCTGCAGTGATTTTGGAACCCCCTCCCAAGCCCCCCCTCACTATTTCCATTCTCTCCCCATCTATTTGCCATGAAGTGATGGGATGAAATGCTTGATCTTAGTTTTATGAACGTTGAGGTTTGAGCCAACTTTTTCACTCTCCTCTTTCACTTTCATCAAGAGGCTGTTTAATTCTTCTTCGCTTTCTGCCATAAGGATGGTGTCATCTCCATATCTGAGGTTATTGATATTTCTCCTGGCAATCTTGATTTCAGCTTGTGCTTCATCCAGCCTGGTGTTTCACATGATGTACTCTACATATAAGTTAAATAAGCAGGGTGACAGTATATAGCCTTGACATACTCCTTTCCCGATTTGGAACCAGTCTGTTGTTCCATGTCCAGTTCTAACTGTTGCTTCTTGACCTGCATACAGATTTCTCAGGAGGCAGGCCAGGTGGTCTGGTGTTCCCATCTCTTTAAGAATTTTCCACAGTTTGTTGTGATCCACAGTCAAAAGTTTTGACATAGTCAATAAAGCAGAAATAGATGTTTTTCTGGAACTCCCTTGCTTTTTTGATGATCCAGAAGATGTTGGCAATTTGATCTCTGGTTCCTCTGCCTTTTCTAAAACCAGCTTGAACATCTGAAAGTTCATGGTTCATGTACTGTTGAAACCTGGCTTGGAGAATTTTGAGTATTACTTTGCTAGCATGTGAGATGAGTGCAAATGTGTGGTAGTTTGAGTCATTCTTTGGCATTGCCTTTCTTTGGGATTGGAATGAAAACTGATATTTCCAGTTCTGTGGCCACTATGGAGTTTTCCAAATTTGCTGGCATATTGAGTGCAGCACTTTCACAGCATCATCTTTTAGGATTTGAAATAGCTCAGCTGGAATTCCATCACCTCTACTAGCTTTGTTAGTAGTGATGCTTTTAAGGCCCACTTGACTTCACATTCCGGGATGTCTGGCTCTAGGTGAGTGATCACACTATTGTGGATATCTGGGTCATGGAGATCTTTTTTTGTACAGTTCTTCTGTGTATTCTTGCCACCTCTCTTTAATATCTTCTGCTTCTGTTATGTCCATGCCATTTCTGTCTTTTATTGTACCCATCTTTGCATGAAATATTCCTTTGGTATCTCTAATTTTCCTTAAGAGATCTCTAGTCTTTCTCATTCTATTTTTTCCTCATTTTCTTTGCATTAATCACTGAGGAGGGCTTTCTTATCTCTCCTTGCTATTCTTTGGACCATACCTATCAATAATTACTTTAAATGTAAATGGGTTGAATGCCCCAACCAAAAGACAAAGACTGGCTGAATGGATACAAAAACAAGACCCTTATATATGCTGTCTATAAGAGACCCACCTCAAAACAAGGGACACATACAGACTGAAAGTGAAGGGCTGGAAAAAAATATTTCATGCAAATGGAGACCAAAAGAAAGCAGGAGTCACAATACTCATATCAGATAAAATAGACTTTAAAATAAAGGCTGTGAAAAGAGACAAAGAAGGACACTACATAATGATCAAAGGATCAATCCAAGAAGAAGATATTCTTTGGAACTCTGCATTTAAGTGGGTATATCTTTCCTTTTCTCCTTTGCCTTTCCTGTCTTTTCTTTTCTCAGCTATTTTTAAGGCCTCCTCAGAGAACCATTTTGCCTTTTTGTGTTTCTTTTTCTTGGGGATGGTCTTGATCATGCTCCTGTACAATGTCACGAACCTCAGTCCATAGTTCTTCAGGCACTCCATCTATCAGATCTAATCCCTTGAATCTATTTGTCACTTCCACTGTATAATCGTAAGGGATTTGATTTAGGTCATACCTGAATGATCTAGTGGTTTTCCCTACTTTCTTCAATTTAAGTCTGAATTTGGCAATAAGGAGGGCTCAAAGAAACCTGTGCAGACCAGGACCCAGAGACCCCACTGGGACTGAGTCAAAACTGTGTTTGAGTGTCTCCTGCAAAGGTACAGGTCATCAGCAGACTGCTCTAGGGGCAGGGGCTCTGGATGCAGTAGACCTGGGTATGGCATAAGCCCTCTTGGAGGAGGTTGCCATTAACCCCACCATAGAGCCACCAGAACTTACACAGGACTGGGGAAACAGACTCTTGGAGGGCACAAACAAAACCTTGTGCACACCAGGACCCAGGAGAAAGGAGCAGTGACCCCACAAGAGATTGACCCAGACTTGCCTGTGAGTGTCCACAAGTCTCCAGTGGATGAATGGATCTACGGTGGCTTGCTACAGCATCAGGGGCACTGAGTGCAGCAGTGCCTGCACGGGACCTTTTGAAGGAGGTTGCCGTTATCTTCATTACCTCCACCATAGTTTGGCCAACAACAGGGAGGGAAATGCAGCCCTGCCCATCAACAGAAAATTGGATTAAAGATTTACTGAGCATGGCCCTGCCCATCAGAACAAGACCCAGTTTTCCCCTCAGTCAGTCTCTCCCATCAGGAAGCTTCCATAAGCCTCTTATCCTTCTCCATCAGAGGGCAGACAGAATGAAAACCACAGTCACAAAAAAACTAACCAATCTGATCACATGGACCACAACCTTGTCTAACTCAATGAAACTATGAGCCATGCCGTGTAGGGCCACCCAAGATGGAGATGGGTCATGGTGGAGAGTTCTGACAAAACATGGTCCACTGGAGAAGGGAATGGCAAACCACTTCAATATTCTTGCCTTGAGAACCCCATGAACAGTATGAAAAGGCAAAATGATAGGACACTGAAAGATGAACTCCCCAGGTCAGTAGGTGCCCAATATGCTACTGGAGATCAGTGGAGAAATAACTCCAGAAAGAATGAAGAGACGGAGCCAAAGCAAAAACAACACCCAGTTGTGGATGGGACTGGTGATAGAAGCAAGGTTTGATGTTGCAAAGAGCAATATTGCATAGGAACCTGGAATGTTAGGTCCATGAATCAAGGCAAATTGGAAGTGGTGAAACAGGAGATGGCAAGAGTGAACATCTATATTTTGGGAATCAGCAAACTAAAATGGACTGGAATGGGTGAATTTAACTCAGACGACCATTATATCTACTACTATGGGCAAGATTCCCTTAGAAGAAATGGAGTAGCCTTCATAGTCAGCAAAAGAGTCTGAAATGCAGTTCTTGGATGCAATCTCAAAAACGACAGAATGATCTCTGTTCGTTTCCAAGGCAAGCCATTTAATATCACAGCAATCCAAGTATGCCCTGACCAGTAATGTTGAAAAAGCTGAAGTTGAATGGTTCTATGAAGACCTATAAGACCTTCTAGAACACCAAAATCGATGTCCTTTTCATTATAGGGGACTGGAATGCAAAAGTAGAAAGTCAAGAAATACCTGGAGTAACAGGCAAATTTGGCCTTGGAGTACAAAACAAAGCAGGTCAAAGGCTAACAGAGTTTTGCCAAGAGAATGCACTGGTCATAGCAAACACCCTCTTCCAACAACACAAGAGAAGACTCTACACATGGACATCACCAGATAGTCAATACTGAAATCAGATTGATTATATTCTTTGCAGCCAAAGATGGAGAAGCTCTATACAGTCAGCAAAAACAAGACCTGGAGCTGACTGTGGCTCAGATCATGAACTCCTTATTGCCAAATTCAGACTTTATATGCATGATCTCATGTAATTGTCGCATTGACAATATTATACCTATTTTCCACATGGGGAGACTGTAGTTCAGAGAAGTTAAGAAATTTACCCATTGTACAACTTGAAAGTGATGAAACCAGGATTTAAAACCAGCTGGTGTCACTTCAGTCTCCACATATTTTTTTGTTTGATTGTTTTTTATTGAAGTAATAGTTTCTTTACTATATTGTGTTCATTTCAGTTATGCATAATACATATATATATTATTCATTTTCAGATTATTTTCTATTATAGGTTACTTCAAGATACTGAGTAGAGCTCCTTGTGCTATACAGCAGATCCTTGTTCATTATCTATTTTATAATATAACAGTATGTATATGTCAATCCTACTTCCTAATTTCTTCCACCGCACCCCCTCTTTTCGCCTTTGGCTGTCATAAGTTCTATTTTCATGAGTCTCCTTCTGTTTTGTAAATAAGTTCACTTGTATCTTTTTTTTTAGATTCCACATATAAACAATATCATATATTGTCTTTCTCTGTCTGACTTACTTCACTTAGTATGACAATCTCTATGTCCATACATGTTGCTGCAAGTGGCATTATTTCATTCTTCTTTATGGATGAGTAATATTCCATTTGTGCATATACCACATCTTCTTTATCCATTCTTCTGTCAATGGACATTTAGGTTGTTTCCATGTCTTGGCTATTGTAAATAGTGCTGCTATGAATATTGGGGTACATGTATTATCTCAAATTATAGCCTTCTCTGGATATATGCCCAGGAGTGGGTTTGCTGGATATATGGTAACTCTCTGCTTCATGGATCACAGCCTTGTCATGGTGAAGGGGCTTGCATAACTCAGTGAAGCTATGAGCCATGCCATGCAGGGCCACCCAAGACAGATGGGTCATAGTGAAGAGTTCTGACAAAATGTGGCCCACTGGAGGAGCAAATGGCAACGCACTCTAGTATTCTTGCCCCAATGAAGTGAAGTTGCTCAGTCGTGTCTGACTCTTTGCAGCCCCATGGACTGTAGCCTACCAGGCTCCTCTGTCCATGGGATTTTCCAGGCAAGAATACTGGAGTGGGTTGCCATTTCCTTCTCCAGATGGACAGTATGAAAGGCCAAAAATATGAAAGCAGTAGATGAGCTCCCAAGGTCAGAAGGTGTCTAATATGCTACTGGGGAAGAGTAGAGGGCAATTACTAGTAGCACCAGAAAGAATGAAGCAGCTAGGCCAAAGCAGAAACGACATTCAGTTATGGACGTGCCTGGTGGTGAAAGTAATGTCCAATGCTGTAAAGAACAATATCGCATAGGAACCTGAAAAGGTAGGCACATGAATCAAGGTAAATTGGACATGGTTAAGCAGAAGATGGCAAGAGTGAACATCAACATCTTAGGAATCAGTGAACTAAAATGGATGGGAATGGGCAAATTTAATTCAGATGACCATTATATCTACTACTGTGGGCAAGAATCCCTTGGAAGAAATGGAGTAGCCCTCATAGTCAATAAGAGTCCAAAATGCAGTACTTGCATACAACTTCAAAAATGCAGAATGATCTTGGTTCGTTTCCAAGGCAAACCATTCAATATCACAGTAATCCAAGTCTATGCCCCAACCACTAATGCTGAAGAAGCTGAAGTTGACTGGTTCTGTGAAGACCTACAAGACCTTTTAGAACTAACACCAAAAAAAAAAAAAAAAAAAAAAAAAGATGTCCTTTTCATCATAGGGGATTGGAATACAAAAGTAGGAAGTCAAGAGATACCTGGGAGTAGCAGGCAAGTTTGGCCTTGGAGTATGAACTTAAACAGGGCAAAGACTAACAGAGTTTTGCCAAGAGAATACATTGGTCATAGCAAACACCTTCTTCCAATGACACGGGAGACGACTCCACACATGGGCATCACCAGATGGTCCATACTGAAATCAGATTGACTATATTCTTTGGGGCTACAAATGGAGAAGTTGTTTACAGTCAGCAAAAACAAGACCTGGAGCTGACTGTGGCTCAGATCATGAGCTCCTTATTGCAAAATTCAGGCTTAAATTGAAGAAAGTAGGGAAAACCACTAGGCCATTCAGATATGACCTAAATCAAATCCCTTATGATTATACAGTGGAGGTGACAAATAGATTCAAGGGATTAGATCTGGTAGACAGAGTGCCTGAAGAACTATGGACAGAGGTTCATAACATTGTATAGGAGGTGGTGACCAAAACCATCCCAAAGAAAAAGAAATGCAAGAAGGCAAAGTGGTTGTCTGAGGAGGCTTTACAAATAGCTAAGAAAAGAAGAGAAGTGAAAGGCAAAGGAGAAGGGGATGGCAGAGGATGAGATGGTTAGATAGCATCATCAACTCAACGGACATGAATTTGAGCAAACTCCAGGAGACAGTGGAGGACAGAGGAGCCCAGCATGCTACAGTCCATGAGGTCTCAAAGAATTGGACATGACTTACCACTGAACAACAACAACAACAATATGGCAACTCTAGGTTTTTAAAGAACCTCTATACTGTTTTCCATATAGCATAGTATATGTTTTCCATATAGTGGTTGTATCAATTTACATTCCCACCAACAGTGTAGGAGGGTTCCCTTTTTTCCACACCCTCTCCAGCATTTATTGTTTGTAGACTTTTTGATGATGGCCATTCTGACTGGTGTGAGATGTCTCATTGTAGTTTTGATTTGCATTTCTCTAATAATTATCTGTGTCTAGCATCTTTTCATGATTTCACATTTTTAAGCACCATAATATATCGCCTCTTCACAAGAGAGCTTTTCTCATCCCAAAATGGTATCTCGGAAAGGAGCAGACAACCACTAGACAGCAAAGCCTTTTCATAAAGACAACTCAGCTATGACACTGACCTTGGCTTATGTGAGTATAATAATGTGGGCACTCCCAAAGCCCTCAATCTACTTTGGCCTGGCAAGCAGGAAAAAGAGGACTGTAATTGAAATCAGGTGACCTAGATTTGAGTTCTTCAGATGCCAGCTTGAATAAATTTTCACTACTCTTTGGCTCAGTTTCCCCAGCTCTACAGTGAGGGTTTTGACCTAGAATGTGGGGGGATCTCAACCAGGGGTCATAGTAATATCACCTCGAAAAATTGCAAAGCACATGTTCAGGCCCTGTCCCAGTTTTACTGAGCACCAGTGTGGGTTAGGTGCTATGGAGGTTAGGCAATTAAGCTTTCTAAGATCAGCTTCTCATTTGCAAAGAGTCTTTATGGCTTGATGCATAAAGAAACCATTCTGCCTATACAGGGATTTCACTGTGTTAAAGGCTAGAGGTGCATATGTGTATCCAGCTACATCAATAAAAGCAGTAACACTGTCAAGTCTTTCACAGTAAAGGACACTTGAGAAGGGGGCCATGGGGAAAAGCTGAGGATTAGCAGCCAAGCAACACCTATAAGGACCCAGGACACACTGCTGAAGTGAAAAAAACCCCAGCATTGACTACTGGAGTTTGCAAGCAGATCTAGCCATGTTAGGAATCCCAGTAAAGCAGTGAGGCATAAGGACAAGGCCACTGACTTTGCAGTCCTGTGTGCTTGCTAGAAATCCCAGATTTGTGATTTATCAGCTCTGTCACCTTGGGCAAATTTATTTGACTTCCCGGAGCTTCCATTTCTACAATTGGAACATGAAAAAGAATAGTACTGGACTCATGGGTTTGTATTCCTGGTGTGTTATCATTAACATTTATTGTGTCTTTTCTACTTGTCAGGTGTTGTTCTAAGTGCTTCACATGAGTGATTTCATTTCATCTTGACCGAACCCCAAAGAGCATGTCCAAATCACCCACATGGGAGTTCATCAGCCTGGATCCAGCTCATCTGATTCCAGAGGACATGCCATCTCTGAAAGAAGGTATATGCTCCAGGGTTATTTGTCCCCTTTTCCTTTCTTTCCTCTTAGCATGAACAACAGCTCCAAATGGACAGAACTACTAAATTGCCTCTTTCCAAGCTAAGTCCATTAAATCTTTTCCATTATGAAAATGGCTGCTCTAGTTCCAGAAAGTGCTTTTTACAAGATTCATTAAACTCCTTTTACCCATGTACATGTCATTTTATCAGGGTGGCAGAAATACAGCTATTAGTGCCGTGGGTTTTCATAGACTCATAGGATAACAATGTTAGAGCTAGAAAAGCCCCCAGGAATCATTTAATCTATTCCTCTCATTTACACATGGGGGAACTGAGGCTTGGAGGGAATACATATGTTAACCAGGAAAACCCATCAAGTTTGTGACTGAATCAAAATAAATAAAAGCCCAAGTTCTCTGTGACCTGAGTCAGCACTCATTTTACTTTATCACTCACTAATATCAGCAAGTAACATTGCAAGCAGGTACCACTGATGATTCATTCATTCATTCATTTATTCAATAAATACTTATGGAGCACTTACCACCACCAACCCCCACCGTCCCCACCCCCTGCCACTTCCCTGGTGGTTCAGACAGTAAAGAATCTGCCTGCAGTGTAGGAGACCCAGGTTCGATCCCTGGGTCGGGAAGGTCCCCTGGAGAAGGAAATGGCAGCCCACTTCAGTATTCTTGCCTGGAGAATCCCATGGACAGAGGAGCCTGGCGGGCTACAGTCCATGGGGTCACAAAGAGTTGGATATGACTGAGTGACTAACACTTTCACTTTCTTTACCAGGTGCCAAGCACCATGCAAAGCCCTGGGATGAGGAAAAATTAGCAGTTCTTGGCTCAAGCAATCCCTAGTCACTGTTACTAGAAAAGGTAGGACAACAGGGGAGAGTGAGGGAAACCCTGTAAATCAGTTCTCGACTCTGGTTTTATATTAGAATCACTTTAGAATCTTTTAAAAATGATAATGTGGAATATATCTCAGGACCCACCCTAGACAAGCTGAATAAGAATCTCTGCTGGTGGGGCCTGGGCATCTGAGGCTTAACAGGAAATTGCCATTGCAAGTTAAAGAAAACCTGGCTGGAGAGTCAGTGGCTCTAGGAAGAACCGAAATATTTAAGTATTTGTTTATTTATTTAGCTGCACTGAGTCTTAGTTACTGCATACAGGATCTTCGATCTTCATTGTAGCATGCAGAATAATTAGTTGCAGCATGTGGCGTCTAGTTCCTTGACCAAGGATTGAACCCAGGGCCCCTGCATTGGGAGTGTGGAGTCTTAGCCACCAAACAACCAGGGAATTCCCCAACCAAAATATATTAAAGTTGAACTCACAGCTTAGCACACTTAGGAATGGGTCAAACCATACAACGTAATACTTTCTCATTCCTTATACTGACTTTTTAATGTGCCAAGCCATACAAGAGACACTTTCACATGTATGACTGCATTTAATCCTTATATCACTATGAGGGAGGTGCTATCATTATGCCCATTTTCCAGCTGAGAAAACTGATACTTCTAGGAGGTAAACTTGCTTGAGATCACAAAGGAAGTGGCAGAGCTAAGATTAAAATATATGCTTTCTGACCTTGATACCCTCTTCTGCCACATTATGTTGCAAAGGAAATGTCCTTTTATAAAATAGATGGGATATCCTCTTAGGTCCTGCGTGATGGAACTTGTACAGTCAGGATGTTGATCAATAGCGTGTTAGACTGGTCTCCTCCATCCTGATTTTGTTCTCCCTCATTTTCCTTGCCTGCTTTCAATCTGTCTTCCTGCTGTACCAGCCAAAGGTGCTATCCTGAAAGATGGAGCAAAGGAAGACACTTGCCATTCAACCCTCCCTCTTCCAGGAGGGATGAACACATTATCTCCCATGACTTTGGACTCACTTCTCATAATGAGTTTTGCCAGAGAACAGCACAAAGAATTGTGTCTTATTCTTAGCACACATTCTCAGCAAGCCTTCTAATGACTCGTATGGAACCAGTTCCATGCATGCTGTGTTTCTGTCTATACTGAACATTAGCAAGCACAAACAAACATTTCTCTACAATGGTTTGAAATTAGCAAGACAATGTTGAGCACATTTCTGCTCTTTTGTTGTTGAGAACTGAAATATGTATTTACTCTCTTCTGAAGTAACCAAAATTCTCAGATTACACTGTGCTTGGCTGTGTTGACTGCATTTAAGTCAAAATGCACCCCAGTTGACATACTGTGTACTGTGTACATGCTATCAAAACTTGAGCCCTGGTATGAAAGTATTTTCATCTGCTTCTCAGAGGTGGTAGGAAGAATGATGCAAGTATTTTTAATTTCATCTGTTGGCAGCCCATTCCCACGTCCAGAATGCTCCTGAGAAGTCTCTGCAATGAAAGCCAACATAGGGTGTCAAAGAAACAAAAGGCAAACCAAATTTAATCTTGGGAGTTTTATAGGTACTGGGAGGGAAAAGTAAATGTCACAATGCTGCCTGCAAGATGCTACCACTTGCAGGCCAGCTTCCCTTTCCAGTGTGATTTGACAAGGTTTAGAAGCCACTGAATGAGAAGCTTTGTAGAATAAAACATGCTGAGACACACAAGACTCCCAAGATATTCACACCCAGACAGACACAGACCCAGTCTCACAAAATGTGGAGTTTAGACTGCACTGAGGACTTTGGGGAACAGGGGCGTGTGTAAAACCCAACATACCTCTCCCTGCAAAGTCATTCATATTCAGGCTGGGAGTAGGGTGGCTGAGATGTCAACTTAATCATAAACTCATAACAACAAACAACCACTGTCATTTCATGCAACCCCTTAGTCAAAGGAGGAGGCCTCTGTACTCAGGTTGCCAGAGTAAATTAGGTAGTCAAATGGATCTCCCAAAGCTTTAGCAGATAATGGGTCATTAGCGTCTCACAAGATAATGTTGAATTTCCTTTCACAATCTTAGTGACTGTTCAGACCTGGTTTTAATACTGTATTCTATTGGTAGATTTCAAGCATCATCTAGCATGTGGGCTTCTATAAGCCTGTGTTGATACAAGTAGTGCTGGGAAAGACCAGGCAAAGGGTACTGTGCAGGTGGCCAAAAACTCTTCCCAAAAAACTATAAAACGTGCTGCCTGTTTCCAGCATGGCCCAGTAGCTGTGCTCTGTGATCGCCCTGCAGCCTGTGTTCCTGTTGTCACCCTCCCACACCCAGGCTGAGCATCTGAGATGTGGCCCAGCTTTCATGGAGAACCTGCTCTCAGGGACTTGGGGGAGAACAGCACTCAGGTCGCCTCTGAAATAGGGCCCTCCTGTGGTCACACACTTCGCTCTGCGAGAGGAAAAGAGGCACAGCAAGTGCCCGGTGCCAGGCAGAGCCACCAGGGCCTGTGCCCAAGCAGAGCGGTGCTTACCGTGCAACCCAGCAGTGCAGCCGCTAGAGCACTTGGCACCAACAAAATATTTCTTGGGCATGAAAGGCTGCCAGGCCAGGACTGAATGCCACTGTAAGAGAGGAGAGAAATGAACCAATGAAGGGAATTTCTCTTTTCTTTTCTCAGAACTTCAAACTAAAAATAAAACACAGGACACTATGAACTACTCAAAATACAAGCCCTATGGGGGGGTGCACCCACCCCCATGCACGCGTGCGCGCGCACACACACACACACACACTCACTCACTCACTCAGGGCACGTGAGAACTTGACCTGAATGAATTCATGCAGAGCACTGTGAATATCGTGTGACACAGATTGCTGCTGCTGCTAAGTCACTTCAGTCGTGTCCGACTCTGTGCAATCCCATAGACAGCAGCCCACCAGGCTCCCCCATCCCTGGGATTCTCCAGGCAAGGACACTGGAGTGAGTTGCCATTTCCTTCTCCAATGCACAAAAGTGAAAAGTGAAAGTGAAGTCCCTCATGTCCGACTCTTAGCGACCCCATGGCCTGCAGCCTACCAGGCTCCTCCGTCCATGGGATTTTCCAGGCAAGAGTACTGGAGTGGGGTGCCATTGCCTTCTCTGGTGACACAGATTAAGTGCTATGTAATTATTATTATTATTTGTATGAAGATGGTCCTATGTCCGTATCAGGCCAAAGGAATAAAACACACTGCATTCCTCATGATATGTGCTGCACAGTCTTGACAAGCATAGATCAAGTTGTAAGAGGACTCACCTTTACACATTAAAATTAATACAGAAAGAAAAATGAAAGAATTAATGGGAGCAATCAGGATCAAGGTATGAATAGAGAACAGAAAGTCTAACAACACTGTAAGCAGCATCCCAGAGGACAGCAGGTACCAGTGGACCAAACGAGATCACCAGACTGTGGCAAACCTTCATAGAACCTCCCTCTCCTTGAGGATTAGTCAGAGTCTTGTCAGCAGCTATGTGATCACAGAGGTTAAAGGTTCTCAGAGTTAGAGAAACCAAATGCTGAAATGATTTTCCCATCTGCCTAACTTCTCCTGGGGGGTCAGATCCCCTTGCTTTAGCCAGCAGAGCAGTGAGGCTGTTTGTCTTTTTTAACTCAACTCAGAACGAATCTTCCTTGTTTGACATCTGAGTTCAGGAGAGACTGCCTAGAGCTGGGATTTGTGAATGGCTCTATCCACTGGGCTGTTTCTCACACATAAGCCTAATTCATGGCCCTATTCAATTTTCTCTTCAAGTTATCACCCTTGAGACACATTTAGAATCCTGGAACGTGAGGGCCGGAAGGGGCGTTTGAGATCCGCTGGTCCAGCCTCCTCGTTTTATAATCACAACTGATAACTGCATTCCAATTTGTCACCAGCGTTGCTTCTGGCATGATGAGGGCTACTAACACTGGGAAAATGGTAAGCGGTTCCTCACATTCTCAGAAAGGCCAAGGTCAAAATCGCCCCTCCCCCAGCTAGTCTCACACACAGTTTTCACTGTTTCCTCTCTGCTGCTCTGTGAGGCAGCTTACAAAGCAATAGCCCTTTGTTGCCGAGGGAAGAACAAAACTCTGGCCTCCCAGCAGTGGAGAGATTTATAAGAGCTCAAGGAAGGTCAAAAGGGTAAATTACCCTGTGACTTGTATGTAATCAGCATCTCTCTATCATACTTCAGGATGAGGCTGATTACAGGAAAGGCAAAAGTGGAGGAAAAGGAGCATAAATAATCACAGAAGAGAAAGCTTGAACAAGTCATGGTCTTCATCTTTTTTTTCAGTCTTTACACACCAATCTGCTAAATCTTTTTCGGAAAAAGCATTGAGGAAGGACAAACATTGAAGATTTTTTTCCGGATTTATTTAAAAGTAGGAGTAGGAAAAAAATAAAAGTAGGACTAGGAAATAACTTGATATTGTGTGAGATTTTCTTTATTTTTAGTCAAGAAAGAATATGCCCATAAATTGGAGGGAGTGGCCCAGAATTGAGAGATTACTTCCCTTTTGGAGGAAGCTGCAAAGACTTCACAGAGGAAGTGTGACTTTCACATTTCTTTCTCCTCTTCCTGTTTCATTCTTTATTGTTTGCTTTCACAGATTTCTGAAAGAATGTGATTATATTTAGGTAAAATTAGGATAAGCATACCTTTACTTCCTTCTCTCTTTCTTTGTCAATCCTATACATAGTACACAGAAATTTCAAGTGCCCATTGCATCCTGGAAACTTTCAGTCTCTACTTAACCCCACCTTAGCACTCAGAGCATTGCACTGCAAGTGCGCCCTTGGACACAGTAAGCTCCATGAGGACAGAAACCTTGTCTATGTTATTTACCACTGTGTGCCCAGCACAAAGGAAGTGCCCAAAGAGTTGACTGAATGAATGATTATGGCACCAGCTCTTTGGAGAGCTATGTGGCTGTGATTTCAAATGCAACTGAAAAGAATATATTCCTAGGTGATGTTTTTCCACATCCCTTTGACCTTTTTGAGGGCTACTGCCCACTTTCCCCATCCATGCAGGATTCTGGTACCTAACATGGAGCAAGTCCTTGAATTTGGTGTAACAGCATAATGAATACATTATAGAAATCATTTAGTAAAGCAATCACAGTAGACCTACAGGTTTTAAAATAGCTCCCTTCAATATAAATCATGCATGCCCTTTTAAGTAACAAATGGAGAAAGAATAAAATGTAAGTGATAACTCAATTACAGTTCTCTACTTGAATGTTTTGCGATTGCTGTATGTAAGACATGACTGACATGAAAACTATACTGAACTTTCACCCCCAAATCATCTGAGTTTTACAATAAATTCACATGTTACTGGGTTCCCATAGTCCATATAAAATTCATATATTCATACAGTCACCATATACATGTCCATCCTAAAGAATAGATACCAGCTAATGTTCAGGTTTTGGAGGCCTTGTTAAAACATTCATTAATTAGGGCAGTTATACATGTTTCTGATGGAAGTACAGCCATTTGTTTATCTACAAAAGGCTTCAGTGCATGTGAAGAAGTAAAAATGTCTATGCTTCTCATAGGTGCTTTGGGATAACACACAAATAGGGATATGGGCTTAGTAAATGCTTTTTAGGCCAAGACTTTTTAATATATAAAGCTTTAATTAAATACATGTGAATATCTCATACAATAGAAATATGTAAGATTCTAGAAAGATTTGATCCCTCCATTTTTCTCACCTTGCAAAAATCACTAATTTCTTTTCTCACTGGGACTTCCATACCCTTACTTTCAGCACTGAAGCTCCAGTTTTGACTTCCAAATTGTTTTCCCATCTCTACTTTCTCCCTGCCTTAGTCCATTATTCAAGGCATCAAGAGATTTTTCTTAAAAAAAAAAAAATAGAGAGAGAGAGAGACTTTTCTAAATACAGATTTAATCTTGTTACTATCCTGCTCAAACCTGCAATGCCTTCAGTCTCAGCATGCCATTTGAGGGCCTTAATAAGCTTAATAAGATGAACTTCTCAGCCTCATCCTGGCAATTCTCGCTGTATGCTCTAGCCTAGAGTTAGCTCCACCAGATATCTCACCTAGACCAAAACAGGTGATACACTCACATCCCTCTATGCCTTAGATTGTCAGTTTCCTTTTCCACCTTTTGCAGCCAACGCAATTCTACTCACCAGCTCTAGGGTAAATTTTGCTAGGCCTCCTGCCCAGAGGAAGTTAGTGGTTGCTGCCTCTCTGTTCTCTGGGAGCTCTATGTATCCTTCTATCGTGGCATTTATAGCTCTGCATCGGCATTCGTTTTATGCTTGACTTTCTGCACCACTTGATTGTAAACTCCTGGAGGATTAGAACCGGAATTTCTTCGCAGTGTTTAATAAATGTTTGTTGCATGAGTGAATGAGTGAGGTAATGAGTTAATTATTTCCCCCTGCTATGGACATTAGTCAGCATTCAAAACAGTCTTTTTTCCATTTGGGAATCTCTTTATTTCCATGTGGTATAATGAGGGCTCTTAAGTCTACCAGAGGTCTGGGTAAAGGAAATGTAATAAATGAGAAAGTATTTTAAAGTAGACATGTGTGGGCATTAGCTTGAAACCTTTTAAACACAGAAATTACATGCTGGAAAATATCAGGAATGAGATTGTTGAAAACATGGTTTGTTTAACAATAGCTAGGAGTGAAAAGTTTTTGTCTTTAACCATGGGAGCCATAAGGTGATGTTAACCCATATTTCAGTCCTCTCCCTGTAGTGTTTACCAGATGAAAAAGCCCCATCAAATTCTTTCATCCAGATTTCTTGTCTCTAAAAGGTGAAAACGAAGTAATTTCATATTATTTTGATTTTTAAAATTTTATGAAGATAGGGTGAATTTACAAATGTAGTAGCATGGTTTAAAAAGTAAATTGCTTGCTGTAGGTAAAAAATACTTGTTCAATTTACAAAACTGTGGAAAGCTCTACATCCAAAATTTAATGCACAGATTTACTTTAGTATAATTCTAATCATGGCACAATTTGTAAAGTAAGTCATAGATTCATGCATTTTTTTATCAAAAGAGGTTTTAGGACATTTTTTGTCCAATGCAGGTAACAGATTTGAGATTTTTATGTCATTACTACTTATAGAAATGTAATTGGCTGTGTGAGATGAGATGTTTGTAAAAAGCCATACAGCAGTTTTTAATTTACTAGTTCTAGGGATAACCAAATACAAACGTAAAGAGTTCTTGATTTGTCTATTTAAGCATCAAGCCAGATATGTTTGTATGTATTTTCCAAATCAGTCTTTAACATTTATTTTTATGATCTTTACTTGACTTGAGTGTTTGTAACAATCATGAATGAAATTTAATAACTTGAAGATTATTTGGTAAAACAAAACAAATAATGCCAGAAGTTGTCACAGGCTAGCTCTCTCTACTGCGATTCAGCAACTTTTAACAGTTGCAGAACAAAGCTTTCTGAATCTTTGACCTTGCCCGAGCAGTTCCAGAGCTCAAGGAGAGTCTTCTGGTGCCTGAATCCACATTTCTATGCTTGAGTAAGCAAGGTAGCCAGCCCCACAGTGGAGGCTGTCTCTCTTGTCTGCTTAGGGCTCTCGGCTTCTGCACTGCTTGGCACTACTGAGATTTTGTCAGCCCAAGGAATCAATGGGGAATGTGCTGAGTGCTTTTACTTAAAAAAAAAAAAAAAGGAAAAAAAAATGTAGAAGAAGAATGTAAGCCCCAAGCTTTGAACCCAACATACACTGTGGACTTTTCTAAATCCCACTCATGCCCACACAGCCCTTCATAATTGATGCGTTTTCAGGTCAGAAAGCGCAAATACATCAATCAAAGCTCCTGTTGTCCCTAAGGCTCATTCATTTGCATTCCAAGTAAGGCCTGTGGTTTGTGGGTCAGATGGAGACAGAAGGCTGATATGTGGCCCAACATCTCAGGCTTCCGAATGCTACAGGCTTCAGAGGCAGCTGTGAGGGTTGCCTACGAGCTCTTCCTATGCGCCTGACAAGTGCTTGATAGAAATCTGTGCATGGGCGTCAGGGGAGGTTTTGCTTGTACAATGCTGTCATGATGTGACCTTTCTCATCTACTATTTAAAGAGTTTTGCTATGAATAACTGTGAAAATTTATCTAAGTACCATTTACTGGAAATCCTCAAAGGCTTTGGAACAATTTCATTTACAATGAAGGAATAGAAGACAATCTAAATATCCCGATTCTGTGAATCAGGTTTTCATCATCATCCAGCCCTGCTCTAACTTAATTATGTCAACTTCCCCTCAAAATGTTTCTGTTTCTTTATTTTCTTCAGTAGAGAAAATTCTGCTTTCTTCTTTGCCATTTCCTCTTAGGGCTATTCTGATGATGAATGAGATCTGGGCCTACTGGAAGTTATTCTTGTGATCACAGCTTAGATGACAGAGGTAAATGAAGAGTTTAAAAAAGTACACAATTTCTTTTCCACAAAGTGTTACCGAATCATATAAAGTCATTTTTTTAACCTGCCCTACAAAAGCCAAATTTCTTTTCTCACACTGCAAACTCATTTGACCACTCTCACCAGCTCTTCGCTGTGGAGATAACAACAGCCACCCCTGACACTGCCTCTGCTTTAGCCCTGGATGCTTTCACTCACACACACACACACACACACACATTCTCAATTAGCCAAAAAGTGTGTCAAATGTAAATAAAATGTGTATAAAAGGAGAAGCATCCACAATTTTGTTCAGTGTTAGGAAGCCTGAGAGAGATGCTTGGCCAGAAAGATGAGATGGGGTAGGCTGCTCAGAAGGTAGGAGTCCTGGGACACACAGAGCTGCCTGAGGAGTAACTGGTGACACATTCATCAAGTTCATGGTGTCACAGACCCTCGGCTGGTTTGACATTATTTGTGAGGACCAGTTCAAAATGAAAACGGAGGATCTCTTGTTCAAAAGTCCCTCATAATTTCAAGAATCGTCAAAGTGGCAGAGCTTTAGACTACATGTGAGACAATTCTAGGCACTTTAAAAAAAATATTTATTTTAATTGGAGGATAATTACTTACAATATTGTGGTGGTTTTTGCCATACATTGACATGAATCAGCCACGGGTGTACATGTGTCCCCCCATCCTGAAACCCCCCTCCCACCTCCCTCCCTACCCCATCCCTCTGGGTTGTCCCAGAGCACTGGCTTTGAGTGCCCTGCTTCATGCATTGAACTTGCACTGGTCATCTATTTTACATATAATAATATACGTTTCAACAGTGTTCTCTCAAATCATCCCACCCTTGCCTTCTCCCAGAGAGTCCAAAAGTCTGTTTTTTACATCTGTGTCTCTTTTGCTGCCTTGCATATAGGATAGCCATTAGTCCTGACACCGTGCAGGTCTCCCCCCACCCACCCAAGAGGCCTGTGTGAAGCTCAGGGAAGCCGGAAATGCCTCCTCAGGGGGCCTCAGGTTTCTCCACTCACAACCAAGCCCTTTGAGGCTCTATCCCTTCAGGATCCATGAAGAAACAGAATTTTTTTTTAACCCATTTTTGCCTTACGCTTTTTCCTTAGAGAATAAAAATACTATTAAGAATCTGCTGAAGGTAAAAGACAGACGTGTTACTAAATATAGCTCTCTAGACCATCAGCCTGGACTCCCAGCTCCTGGACAGTCTGTGGTTGAACATGAGAGCAAGGCCTCTTGGCTTCATTTTCTCACCATTACCCTCATCACAGGGTCCGCTTCCTTCATCCTGAGTAACCAGAGCAGCTTCCTGGGCCCTAATCTCTCTGCCCAAATGCTCAGATCACTCATTTTGTCAGATGACTCACTCTGTTTATCCAGGGAGACCCAGTGATAGAGTGGACAAGACATGGGTTTCAAGTCAGTCAGGACTGATTTCAAAGTACACCTTTGCCACCTTTTGCTTTATTTGGCAAATATTAAGTCACTGATTCTCCTAACCACCCTGTGAGGGCAAATATTATCCTTGTCTCCTTGTTTCAGATGAGGAAACTGAGGCCCAGAGAGGTTTCGCAACTTGCCCAAAGTCACACAGTGGGTGAGTGGCAGAACTGGGTTTCAAATCTCAGCACGTGGGCTGCAGAGTGCCCACCTGCTTGGGAGCACGTCTCTGTGCTGACTCGGTGAACTAGATGGCCCTGTCCTACACTCACTGGGTCACCAGGGCAAATGCCAAAATTAACCTAGGTTTCATCATTGTAGCCCAAATATAATCATCTCAAATGGTAATGCAGGGATTAATGTTAAAAAAAATTTTTTTTAATGGAAATGCATGTTAACTGCTCTATAAAGCCCTACACAAATAGTAACATTTCTACAGTTTTTACTTTGCTTGAAGAACCTTGCATTATTTGTGAAATCAAGTCCAAATTTCCTACTGTGGCTTTCAAAATCATCAAAAGGTGCATCAAGCCAGCTTTCCACACTCTTCTTCACTATCCTTCACAGGCCTATTTCTTTTCTGTTTTATTTTTTAATTAGTTTTTATCATTTGTTACTTCTCTTGAATTTTCAAAGTAAATTGCTATATCGTATGTCAACATGGGCAGTATCTGTATCCCATCCCATTGTCTTTTACTTTCTTAAATTAATTTTTATTGGAGTATAGTTGATTTACCATGTTCTGTTAGTTTCAGGGGTACAGCAAAGTGAATCATTTATACATATCTTCCACGTATATATTCGATAACATCTTATGGAAAAACACAAATGAACATTTTGGCCAATGCAAAACATATATTCACTCTTTTTTAGATTCTTTTCCCCATATAGGTCATTACAGACTATTTAGTAGAGCTCCCTGTGCTGTACACTAGGTCCTTATTAGTTATATATATATAACTGTTTTATATATAGTAGTGTGTATGTGTCAATCCCAATCTCCCAATTTATCCCCCCCCACCATTGCAGTAACCATTTGTTTTCTTCACAGACTTATTTCTGTCTTTACATTGTCAAGCTTACTGACTCCCCAAGACTTTCCCCAATTCACGGCTCTTTTTCTGTGCCTTGCCTTCTCCCATCAGCCTTCTCAGCTAATTCCAATCTAATCTGCATTGATCTTTTTCTTTTGTGATCCTGACTTCTCCTCTCCCTTTCAAGGACAAGTAGCTCATCTTCCAAACTTAGTTTTATATTTCCCGAGGGCAGGAGCCACGTCTTACTTCTAGTGTATATGTTATGTCTCCCCGACATACAGGAGCCGATTTTTTCATCCCCCCTCCACCCCCAGAGTCTCGTCCCAGCACTAGGCCTTCAGGAACTTGTGGATTTGTTTTAGATGTGCACAGCATCTGCTCAAGTGCTCAGCACACAATGAGAACTCCATAAGTCGTATTTTTAGAGGCAATCTGTTACCACATAAGGACTACCAGAAATTACTCATACTCTTTGTGTAAATGGATTTATACAATTAAAATGTTTAGGAGCTGGAATAAGGATGAGGGAAAGAAAAGCATGAGACTTTTTTTTTTAAAGCTGAAAGGAACAATAGAACTTCTAGTCCAAATGTTTTCACTGGTGTGTCACAGAACAGGTGTGAGGATTGTTGAAAATAATTTGTTATTAATGACCATTAACATGTCAACTGTGCAGATGATTTACTACTTTTTATGAATCGAAGTGGATTTCAGGTTTCCCCAGCTCCTTTTTATTCAATTGTTTTCTTGACTGAAAAGGTTATGTCTAACTACTTTCTTTTTCAGATGAGGAAACTGGGGCTCAGAGAAAGGACTGGTTCAAGGTCACATGGAGAGTTAGCAGAGGCATGGAGGCAAAATCTGAGGGCAACTTGTCCTCTGGAGAATGGTCCCACACTGTCTTCAGGTCCTCCTTCATAAGTAAATCAGAAAGAATCAGTGTGATTGAAGACCAAAACAAAGCAGAATTCAGAAAAACCCGCAGTCTTACTGCCATAGGAAAATGTTTGTCTCCTGATAAGGGATCAAAGCTGGGGAAAGATTTCTTTTGGAGACACAAGGCAAGACACAAAAGATTTCTTTTGTGAACTCCCCATTTCCTGGCCATCTGTTACAAATCACTCTAGAAAGTGTATATTTACCCCTAAGACTTTACCTTGTCTTTGTACAAATATCCATCCCTGGATATAGACACTCAGAAAGTCCAGTTGGAAAACCACAAACTCCATCAACACAGTCAGAGCCTTCCCCATTTTAATCTGTAAGAACAGAATAATAAACTTATTTAAAATTTTTCATAATATTTGAACTGTTTGAGTAGTAGAACTGAACCACTTTCTGAGAAATTTGCACAAAACAACAATTAGATTGTCTCTATCTGAATAAATGCAATTTAAAAAGAGTAAGATTCCTTCAACAAGCCCTGCTCTCAAATTATCCAGATTATTGGTTAAAATGTTGCTTTTCAGAGATCTATTTAGTACATAAAATAGTTTTTATTCCAAAATTTTGAGTTAAACATTTGCAATGTAATTATACTGTAAATCCTTAGTATCTCAGTGGCATCCTATTTTTTTTTAATTTGCATTTTTTATTAGGAAGACAATTTTTTAAGAGAATGGCTTGGACAAGATAGTCTACATGTCCTTTTCCACAACCTTCTGTAACATGGCAGAAGAAAACAGAAAGCAAAGTGTAGATGGGTTTTCCTTGCATTCACTAAGGCTTTTAATAAGCCCTTTAGACACCTGGAAAGCAGAGGGAGTTTTTGAATAAATGTGTGTTTCTCTTTTTTACCCTTGCAAAATTTATGTCAGCTGAATATTACAGGATCGAGGGCTTTGTTTTTTTGTTTCCAATTAAAATCAATCTGACCAACTAGAGACACAGTGATCCAGCAATAAAACTATGGCTGAAGTTTATGATCAGTTAGAAGCCAAATACACTTGTCAGCTAAGAGGTTTGCTCAATGGAATGAATCGCTGAATTTCTGAAGCTCAACTGAATTGTCCGTCAGTTTCCTTGATGATAAGAAACATGGCAGTGTTGGCTAAAAGGGTAGGATGATGAACAACCAAATGGGAAAACTGCTTTGTGCCCTGAAATGTGATAATATGATTTTCCTAGAGAGATTCATAGTTTAACTTTCCTAATTATCACACAGAATAAGCCCCATAGAAAACTCCCCCTACCAAACAGCTAAATGAAAAATCCCATCACCTTCCTCCCCTCCCCCCAAAGCAGTAGAATGTTGTGATTTACAAAGAAGTAAGAAAAATGTTTTAAACATTTTAAAAGTCAAGTTTTAGGAAGATAAACTAACCTGAGACAAATGTTACATTTGAATCTTGTAAAAAATAAAATCAGACATGGCTGTGTCCAAATTAGACACTTTAAAGGAGAAGAAGGGTAAGAGATTTTCAGGTTTGAAGTACCTGAATAATTGCCTTCATGCATTATTCACTTTGTGTGTAGCAGTCACTCCCCAAATAACCTAGAATCAGAGCATGTCCATTGAGTTCATCCAGGCCAACACTACTCCAGATAGAAAAACTGAGACCCAGTGAGAACTATGACTTATCCTCACAGCTTCTTAGCTGTACGAAGATCAGAACCTCAGACCCTGGGACTCTGTTATGAAACACCACCTCTAGGTTCTTTTCTGGACAAGTTGGACTTTATGAAACAACTGTGTTCTGACAGAAATATGACTTAACATAGTCTGAACCCAAAGAATTTCTCTTCTATATGGAAGACTTAAGAAACAAACCAAACAGACAGGTCCTAGGAAGATCTAAATGATAAACTCTGAAAGAATTCATCATTCAAGCTTGTCAGGGAGTGTATTTTCTCTCAACTCAGAATCTCCTGATTCCAAAAGCCAATAACAAAGAAATCTCAGTGCTCAGCAGTAAAGTTACTTTAAGTCTAGAATGCGATCATTGGGTTCAATAGGCAGATTCAGGTATCACTTAAAATTGGGCCTGCCGGCATGTAATAAACTTTGAACCTTAGCTGTGTGTTACCATAACTTCTCTGCCATCATCACGGTGTGCATGTGTGTGTTCTTCATAAGCTCTGAAAATTGTTCCAGTAACTATTTGTTTAGGACTTCCTGGAATAGCTAAAAACCCATTACAATTGCTTTGAACTTAGATCCTTCAGTTTTCCACCCTTCTTCAGTGTTCACATGAGAGCCAGTCTTATTCATTCATTCATTATGGACATATTTATTGAAAGGTTATATATTCCAAATCACTATGGCAGGTGTTAATGCTGTGAAAGGAAAAGGGGCTTGAGGAGTGAGTGACTTGGCTAAAGATTACCCAGAGCACACCCTATTCACCTCTCCTATTTGCCCAACAGTCACTTTGTGAGCCACAAATTACCTTATATTTTATGTTGTACCAAACATTCTGTTAAGATCAAATGTATCCCAAAGTGCCAGGTAACTAGATCTGACAGATAATTAGCTCTAACGTTCCTTTTTAGGGTCATGTTGATAGCAAACACAAAATAATGGTTGAAAAATAAAATTAATAAAAATGACGTATAACTAATCACATACTGTTGCCCAGGGAAACATGGATCAGGTGCATTTCCAGACCCCATTCAGTAATGACATCTATTTTGATGGTCTTTTCCCAGGATCAACAGGCACATATGATTTGCTGTCTGATATGACATGTGTTCAGAATGGGGGGCTGTATATCCCTTTCATT